>NW_021621113.1:775686-777227 GCF_004785775.1 Grammomys surdaster | reverse complement strand
TGTGTGTGTGTGTGTGTGTGTGTGTGTGTGTGTGTGTGTGTGTGTGTAAATAGACCAGGGGATAGCCTCAGCCTCAGCCTCAGATGTTATTTGTTATGAGTTATCACCTTGTTTTTCAGGACAAGAATCTCTCAATGGTTTGGAGCTTGCCAAATAATCTAGACCTGCTGAACATCGAGCCCCAGGGATCCACCTGTCTCTGCTTCCCCAGATTACTGGTGCAGACTACCACTCCTGGTTCTGTTACATGGATTCTGAGGCTGGAACTCATACTACAGGGCACGCGCTTTCCCAAATGGCCAGTCATCCACATATATTCAAGGAAATTTCTTAACCATCCAAACTTCAGTTTTCTGGTCTTGAGAAACAAAGTAACAAACATAATGGTTGTTTCATATAATTGTGACAATACATAAGATAATACAGTCCCAGTTTGGGAAGATGCTAGTGGGTTTCTCTGGGTTCGAAGCCTGCTCAGTCTGCACAGTGAGTTCCATCACAAACAAACAGTCACAAAACAAAACAAAAAAACAAACAAAAAAATTGGAGAGCCTCAGGGTGAGACATGATAAGGAATTTATAAATGAATATTATTTTGTATGTATTACCATTAGCCCTGTCAAAAGCATTGCATGAGACTCAATTTTCTTGTGTATAAAATGAGACAATCCCCTGCCTCAGACTGCTTTTGAAATGCATTATTGTACATGCTTACTAACTGTTAGCCAGCAATGTGATACTTTTCATAATGATACTTTATGGGGTGCCTGGTACTTTCTCAAAACACATTCTATGATGTCCCTTCATTTAACTCCAGGATAGTCATCAGTAATGGGCATCAGAATCCCTTTCCCCACAGACCCTATGTGTAGTTCCAATCTCAGCATCCATGACCCCATCAAATTCCAGATTGTTCCAGAAACAACCCTTCCACTTATGCATCACCCCATTTTATAGTTTAGAAGTTACAGGCACTGAGGGATAAAGGAATTTGCCTTAGAGCTCAGACTTGAAGGGAGAATGACCGGTACAGGTGACAAGCAACTCGACACAACTCATTACACCCGCGATTTCACCTCCAAGCCATAATTCTTTTTTTCCCCTTAAATCTAAATTAATTTACACTTTCAAAGATTCATAAAAACATTAAAAAGTGCATCTTAATAGAGTGTATGCCCAACACTTGGCATCTGTGCTGTGGCAACCCAGAGGGGCAGGATGCAGCCTCAGGTCCTTGAGGTGTCTCACCCACATATGACAATGCTGTGGACATACACAAGCCACTGAGGTGCTAGGCAGGCTTCCTGAAGTGGCGTGGGGCCCAGGACTGTGTGAACACAACAGAAAAAAATCACTGAGTGAGTGGCCAGTCACTTCTAGACATGGAGATAAACCTGAATCTACAGGGGTAGAAGTGGTTGACTTAGGTGGTTTCCTCTTTTTGTTTTTCATGGGAAGACAAACTGTAAATATTGCAACAACAACATCTCCTTCTGTGTGTGTGTGTGTGTGTGTGTGTGTGTGTGTGTGTGTGTGTGTGT
>NW_021621113.1:756220-775676 GCF_004785775.1 Grammomys surdaster | reverse complement strand
TGTGTGTGTGTGTGTGTGTGTGTGTGTGTGTGTGTGTGTGTGTGTGTCTGTCTGTCTGTCTGTCTGTCTGTCTTTGGGGAGATTTGAGGGAGAGTAAACACAAGCATGGGGAAGAGAAATAGGTTGGAGAACAGAAGTTAAGGGAAACATGAGCCACAGAGAAAAGATGCTGAAAGGCAGGAGAAGGAAAAAAAAACCAATGCCCAGGGACAAGAGAGAGAAAAAAACAGGAAGATGCTGAGAAGGAGTGGCAGGCAGATAAACAGCCTGTGACAGAAAAGCTTCTAAGAGAGATGGGCAGGGAAGCAGAGACACACAGAGGCAGGAAGACAGACAGCAAAGAGAGCAAACAGCAAGACATGGAGATAAAAATACAGGCTTGATGCCTGCAAAACCAGGACTGAAATCACCCATCCTGCTGCTCCCCTTCGGAGGGAGGGCTGAATCCGTCTCTACAAAGGCTGTGCTCGGTCAACGTTGTTTGTAATAAAGGAGTTTTATACCAGAGCCGTAATTTGGCAGCACACAAGTTCTAGGCATCTTCTCATTGGAAAAAATGTAAGGAAACTTTAATTTTATACCCGGGGAATTAAAATCTTCCTTTCCCAGCTTTCAAAGAAATGAGTGTTCACAGTGAAACAAATGGCTCCCATTGCCACTGGTATGTTTTTACTACAAGGGGCCTGATGCTGCTATGGCCTCATTGGGGTGCATTTACATTTGCTCAAAAGGCCTATTCTGTCCCTCCTGAGGGCAGGGTCAGGATTGGTTGAGCCCAGAAGCTCTAGTTAAATAGAAAGTCTTGGTTGGGCTACATGCTACTCAGTCATATTCCATGCAGACTTGGATTAATGCCTTTCTCCAGATAGTCACACCAAGGTGGTCTTGCTGTAAATGTCCCCACATCAGGCTGAGAGGTACACTTCCCTAGTGTCTATGGAGGGCAGGGACCCAAGCATGCCTGAGCTCTCTTCTGCTTTCCTTTGTTCAGTGTTAAGAACAAAGCTTGTTCTGGGATCCCTTAATCCACTCTTAACTTTTAGTTTTGCTGGGGAGGACGCAGCTGTGGGAGATGGAGGGTGTGGAGCCAACAGATACAACTCGTGCTGGTTGGTGTGTGTGCTTGTTTGCTTGTTTGCTTGCTTGCTTGCTTGCTTGCTTGCTTGCTTGCTTTCAACTTGACACAATCTAGAGTCATGTAGGAAGAAGGAACATCAACTGAGGTACTGCCCCCATCAGACTGGCTTGTAGGTAAGTCTTATGAAGCGGTTTTTAAACTGATGGTTGATGTGGAAGGGCTCAACCTACAGTGAGTAGTGCCACCTTTGGGCATTAGATTGTATAAGAAAGCAGGCTGAGCAAAGTATAGAAAACAAGCCAGTAAGTAACACCCCTCCGTGGCTTATATAGCACCTGGTGACTTCCCTTCATGATAGACTGTAACCTATAAGATTAAATAAATCCTCTTCTCCCCAGGTTGCTTTTGGTGACATTGTTCATCACAGTAACAGGAAAAAAGCCATGAGGAGATAACTTTGATAGGAATCACATGTGGTCTCCCACAATCCCTGAAGCCCCTCTACAGACAGTTCCTTAGGCAGCTTCTGGCTTCCTGAATCTTTCCTCCCCAGGGTGTTCTTAGGACAAAGGAGAGTGAGTGAATGCCTGTGGGTGGGTCTCCAAGAGGGAATCCCAACAGCAAGGCATAGGTGTGGACCAATAAACAACCCTGCAAGGTTACCTCTCTTTCTGGAAAATTCCAAAGAAGTTTCTGCAGTTTCTCAGAGTCCCAAGCAGGACAGAGCCCTATTTACCCCAGTTGGTGGCAACTGGCTCTCCTTTTACTTCTCCCTCAACTGCTTCGCCCCATGCCTTCTCCTTCCTCCTTGGAATACACAACCAAGTCAATATTTGTAGCTAAGTCCTCCTTTCAGGAGCCGCCTGACAGGATGCAGCCTCACATTTGCTGGTTTAGCTGGTATAACTGCCCTGTAGAGGGGGTACTTTCTTCCTCCCAATAAGAACCCTTCATCATAAGGACAAGTGAGTCATAGGCAGAGTCATAGTGACCTGTCCCCTGAACCTTCACCCAGCCGATACCCAGTTCTGAAAGATATCTGTATTCCCCCTGAACATCCACACTCCAGTGTCATCCCCTTCCCCACATCCTGCCTTTCTGTCTTTATAACCCCTGTGTGAATGAATTACGATTTGAGAAAAAATAAATAAATTATTTAATAATAAGAAGAAGAAGAAGAACCCTTCATCAAACAGCTGATCTGCACCAGAGAGTGGTTTCTGGGAACATACCTGTGCTGCTCATAACCGAAGAAGGAATCTATTTTCTAGCTGCAAAGAAAAATGCTTAAACCAATAATCCTGCAAATAAACATAAAGCTGTTACTTCAGCAAATTCTACAGAGGAAAAGTAAGTAGGATTCTGCGAATATAAAATAGATCTGTTTGCCCTGACTAAGTGGGTCAGGAGCACCTTCTCCACGTAAGTGACACTTCGGCTGAGTGGGAGTAGACTTTAACTAGAGAATGTGGGAACACACACACACACACACACAAACCACCTCGGAGCAGTGAGAACACCATGAGTCGCAGTGGAATTGAGGCAACCCAAAGCGGTGTCACACCCAGGCTGAATCGTTGGGTGATGTTTGATTTCAGCTCTGTCTGGCTCCCATGTCTAAGCTCTTTGACTTATACTCAACATCTGGATCGTAGATGAGTGTATAGGAATAGGAGGAGACTTCTTAATCTTATTATTTATAGTAAAAAAAAAAGATGAATCACAAGGTTCTTTAAATAGAAAACTCCCATAAAGTATTTAAAAACTAGTTCAATTACATAAGAGGGAGCTACGGTTGTCTGCACATGTGTCTGCTGAGTGTAAAGAGAGAGTAGCTGAAAGTCTACCAGGTGGTGGCTCTGAGGTTACCGGGGTGTTGAGTATCTTCCTGAACCTGTTGAGTGCATCTAGCACCAAAGTAGTAGCTTGCGAGGATGCTGGGGAGGAGAATGGGGCTTCAAGAGTGGCCTTGTCGGGCATAGGTGGGGGAGGAGATCCTTGTTCCCATGAAGGCTGGACACCGAGTGTGGGAGAATTTGAGGATGGGGAGGTGGGATTGGGGGGTTAGGTGGGGGCACATCCTCACAGAAGCAGGAGGAGGGGGAATAGGATAGGGGGGTCCCTGGGGGGAGGGAGAAATGGGATAAGGGGATAACATCTGAAATGTAAATAAAATATCCAATAATTTTTTTTTAAAGTGGCAGAGAAATGGAGAAGAGCTGACCTCTGACCTCTGGTAGCCTGAGTCATAAAGCCTTCCTTTCAGGGCAGAGACCCAAAGAGTAAACTACTGAGGGAAAACAACATGCTAGAGTGGGAGAAAAGAAGGGTTATTTTTATTTCTGTTTAGTCTATAGCCCAAACTCACATAGCAGCAAGGAAAAACAAAACTATAGAGCTATCAAAGAACAGTGCATACCAAAAACCCCTGATGAACTTCATTCTCAAGGGTAACAGGACAGTAGAAGGCAATGTCGTCTTTCACTCATGAAGATGAGGCCCTTGTCCTGATAAAAGTGAGTAGAATATCAAGTCTGTTGACAGAGAATATTTCAAGGACACAGAGGCCAGAGAAGCTTCAAAGACAGTGTGACAAGGCAGGGAACACTAGAATCCAGTTCCAAATACACAGTAAGTCACATGACTCATTCAGGAGTTTCTTGAAACCTGAGTTTCTCTGAGACCCTGTTGGAGTTTAATTCAAATGTGATCAAGTCTAGCTGAGATTACAGGCCAACTTGTTCTCAGATCAAATTGTAAAATAGTGACAAACGAAGGCAATCAGACATACCCTTGTTCCTCTTGGAGAGCAGAGGTGAACGCAATCTAATTATAACAGCTTCCCAGCCCACCTTCAATTCAAGACTTGAAATCTGAATTTCAGTTGACTAAGACAATGATTTGTGCTCTTTAAAAAAATGAATGAATGAATGAATAAACAAACAGAAGATCAAAAATTAGACTTCAGTGCTCACTGGTTTTAAAATGCAATCTCTAGCACTCAAGAAAATGTTATAAGACACAGGATAAGCAGGTAGCTGTGGACCATAAACAAAAGAAAAACTATCAGTAGAAAGCAGATTGATAGGAGACAAATTATCAGAACTTGCAATCAAGGACTTCAAAACAACTGCTACAAATGTGTTAGAATTCACAGGGAAATGATGCACAGAATACATGCTGAAAGGAAACTGCCAGCGGTTAAAGAGATGGCTCAGCAGCTATGAGCACTTGCTGCTCTTCGAGAGGACCTAGGTTTGGTCCCCAGCTTCCATGTTGGGCAGCTCAGAACTGCTTGTAATTCTAATTCCAGGGGATACAATGCCCTCTTCCATCCTCTGAAGGCACTGCACACACATTTGGTGCACATAGAAACACACACACACACGAAACACACACAACACATACGCACATGTACAAGACAAAAAGAAAAAAGAAAGAAAGAAAAGAGAAAAAGAGAGAGAGGAAGGAAGGAAGACTGTTAAGAAATTAAAATTCTAAAACTATGACAATGAAAAGGAAACTGGAGATCTGAAACTTTTTACATTTAAAATTAAAATGTTAATTTTATGGGCTAACCAATGGTAGCTGCAATGGAACAAAGAAGAAAAAACTAAGAAAGTTAAAGTCAAGTCACCAGGAATTAATCAAACTACAATGCAGAGAGAAGAGGGCAGAGCAGAAGATAATTACTTGTAGAATGATATAAAGTGATGTTACCTACCTGTCAGAGTAATCCTTGGAGGAGACGGAAAAGACAAAAGGACTTTAACTATTAAAAGACGTTTGACTAATTATTTTCAAAATTAATGTTTTTAAACCTATTCCAAGATAGGTGGATCTCAGATGATCTTTAAAAGGACAGATACAATAACAAGCTGTGCCTAACCTGTATGTCAGGACATCACAGTGTTGTATGACACTGTTCCTGTGGAGGACAATGAACAAATATCTATTCACACCAATAGGGAACCAGTAACAGATCACAGTACACACACTGCCAAAGTCCAGCTTGGTGAACCAATGAGTTACATTGGGTTTACTTACGGGAATATGGATGAGTAACTTATTGAAGCAGAAATGACTCAAAGACAGCTATGTCACCAAAGCCCATGCTAGCATGGGTGACAGTTTATACAGCTGGGAACCTGGAGTGTACTGCACAGCCTGCAGGCAACTCAGCAGGTTAGAGGATGTCCTTTCTCAGTCACTTTATTGTGAGTTTCTGCTGGGTAGCTGGGCTCCTCTGACAGTCTTCTCTTGGCTGTCTTTACTATTTATATAGTCATGGGGAGTGAGAAGAAGCCAATGTATCTGATCATTTTCAGGGAGTTCCTGAAGCTATTCGGAGTCGTTTACATTCTATCTTAAGGAGATTTCCTGAAGTATTTTGCCTTCTTTAGAACATCCATTATTTCATTTCCCTGTCAATATCCTGTCTTAGGAAGAAATGGAGAATGGGAAAAAGAGGATAAAGAGAGAAGAAAGAAAGAAAAGAAAAAAAGAGGACAGGAAAGAAGAGGAAAAAGAAAGAAAGGAAGGAAGAAAGCAAGAAAGAAAGAAAGCAAGAAGAGAGAAAGAGGGAGGGAGGGAGGGAGGGAAGAAAGAAGAAAGAAAGAAAGAAGAAAGAAAGAAAGAAGAAAGAAAGAAAGAAAGAAAGAAAGAAAGAAAGAAAGAAAGAAAGAAAAAGAGAGAGAGAGAAAGGGAAAAGTGCTAAGCAGGAAAAAAAAAGTTGAATTAAAACTATATTTAAAGATAATTTTTTTAAATTAAAAGTGAAATGACTTTTACGTAAGTCATACCTGAGAAACTTCATCACCTATGTTGAAAGAAGAGTTAAAAAAAAATCTTCATTGTGAAGAAAAATAAATTATACCAGCTAAAAATTCAAAAGGAAGAGTCAGGAGCTCTCTGGATAAAGCAATACCCATGAAAGCACTGAGGAGCAGAGTTCACATTTCCAGAATCCACATAAAGGCAGGCATGGGGGAGTGGTCTGCAATCCCAGGGCTTCTGTAGCAAGAGAAGAATCCACAGAAGTTTAGAGGCTGCACTGCCCTGTGCGTCAGTGAACATGAGACCTTGTCTCAAACCAGGTAGAACCTGAAGTTATCCTCTGACCTCCATACAGATGCCAAGGTGTGAACATGCCTGGACTCACACACACAGACGTGTATGCACACACAGATGTAGTTCAGTGGATTGCAAGGCCCTGGGGCACCTGCACTTCATATATGCATATACAACTTTTTAAAAGGAATTTTAAATGAAGACTAAATGTAAACTACAGAGGTGAGTAAAACTTACCTTTTATTTTCCAAATTTTAAAACACTTCATAGAGGAGCTCTGTCCCTCAGAGGTTCTGATCCACCTGGTAGGATACCCATATTGTTCCCTCTTTTAAAACTCTCCTATGGTTCAGTGTCAGAAACAAAATAAAATTTACATGCCTCAATTACCATGAAGTCAAGGCTTTTAATTCCATGCCTCACTTTGTATTTTGCTGACTCACCTCTGGTCACCACATCTAGAAAACACAAACACATGTACCATGTGTAATATATTTGCAACAATCACATCTAGTTTTCAAAGACAACAGCTGCAGAGTATGACGAATGCAGAGTTGGTCACAGGCTGCCACATCTAGGTTCATTAGACAGCTTTGACAGTGCCACTGAACAACCTCCATGGTGTGACTTCTCACTGCATAGTCTCCGGGTCCTTGTGGAGATTTTCTAAATTTTCTAAGATGCTATCTTAAGTCTTTTCTCTGTTTATCTAGCCAGAGCTGGTTTATATTATTTGCAGTTAAAATCTCTGGCTAATAAACTGTCTTCTGTTCTGAAATCTTCCCAGGTTTCCTTCTTGCCACACCAAGTATGGATGCATAAAGACTTTCATCCCATTTGGGGACCCCATGGTGCCCTGAACTGCCATCTTCCCTGCAGACACTACAGTTTTTATGTTTACATGTGTGTGTCTCCTCATTTCAATTATTAATGTCTTGAGATCAAGATCACAGTTTTCTTTTTTTTCTATCCCTCCTCCCAGTGCCTGGCTGACACAGCAAGGATGCTAAGGACCTGTGGACTGATGGCAGGTGCCATGAAAGCCATGGCTCCTTATATGCACAGTAGATAAAATGCAGAAGCACCTTTTCTCAAAATCAATAACAACAACAAAAAAAAAGTTCAGTGTCTTTCTTCTAACAAAATCTTAAGGAGATTTTTGCTAGGAAAAAAATGATATTGTCAATTTCAGACTCTTATAATGGTAGAGCAGCAGCAAACAGCCACGTGAATGCCAGGTACTTCCTACTGTCTGCAGTGGATGGTCTTGTCTTACCCAGCACTTTCAGATGGGCCCAGGAGGCATTGCAAATCTTTGTATGCAAGACAGAAGTTAAGAGAACTTTGTATGGGAGGCTAGAGAGATTCCTCAGGGGGTAGGTCACCTGATGCTCTTGCAGAGGACCAAGATTCAGTTCCCACCATTCATACAGCTCACAACCATCTGTAACTCCAGTCCCAGGGGGCTGATGGCCCCCTTCTCACCTCTGTGAGCACCAGGAACACACATGGTACACAGATACGTGAGCAAGCAAAATACTCACAGATGACAACAAAATAAATAACTCTAAACAATCGAAAAGAGAACATGTCGAGGAACACTGTGCAGAGATATAACAATAACTGTTTAACAGCGAGTTCTTCGGAAGGAAGCAGTCTCATACGTTTAGCACTTGCCAAATTCCATAGTGCCAACACTGCTGCCTTAGCTCACTTCAAGACTCCAGTGTAACAGCTTTGTGTGTGGAGTTGTGAAGAAACACAGATAACTGCACCACCGAATCGGAATCTCACCACACGTAGACAGCAGGCACAAATGAAAAACTACATGAGGATTTGGAAATGAAATCTACAGGAATGTATGCTTAAAACTATCAGAAAGTGATGAGCTTTGCATACTAATTATCAATGCTTATAAATACAACTAATTTACATGTTATAGAATTTAATTTGTTTAAATGGCTATATTTAATAACTAGCTTACAGAACTCCTGAGTGATTACTGGTAGGCTAGTGGAAGCTGGTGGGAACCCAGTATATCACTGACTCCACCAGCACTAGAGACCTACTTCCATCTTTACCACACGGTTTCAATTCATTCTAAGACATGAAAAGCTAAGAAACCACAGGTTTGTAGGTTAGAGTCTTGTCTGGATGCCTATTTCATATGACATTAGACTAAAAGTTGGGGCTTCTTACTACATGACAGCAGACAGAGTGATAAGCACATTATAAAAGCCATTTGATTCTCATGCAAGCCCGTGATATAGTCTCTGTAACCATTTCCTATAAGATATCAAAATAATTAATTCATAACCACATAGATTCTCAAGAAAAATGATGGCCCCCAAACAGGAATCCTCTAATTAGGATTCAAGCCTGGGCAGTCTACCTCCAAGGTCAATTTCTTTTTAAAGAGAGAAAGGGTTTACTCTGGTTCACAGTTCTGAAGCAATGTATTGTGGTGGGGGAGTCAAGGTCATGGGACTTTGAAGCAGCTGGCCATGTTGAATCCACAACCAGGAAGCAAAGAACCATGAATGCATCTGGTTGTTCAGGTCCCTTACACAGTCTAGGATCTCAACTAGGGAATGATACCACCCACAGAGGGCATCAGATAACACCACCTTAATTGATTCAATCAACATACTCTCCAGCAGGCTTGCCCAGAGGCTTTAAGAGCAAGCAAACATTTTTTTTTTTATATGTAGAGTAACAGCTTCCTAAAGCGGGAAGGGGGCAGGGGTCTCAAGAATGAGTTGCCTCTGAAGTCAGTGTTAACCAGCATATGTAAAGCCTTAGGTTTTCTGGCTTTGTACCATGCTTACTGCCCATTTGGGTTAATATTTTTTTAATGACAAGGTCTCATGCATCCCAGACCAGCCTTGAACTTTCTATGTAGCCAAGGATAAACTTGAACGTATCCTCCTATCCCCCCTGCCCCAATGCTGGAATTACAGTCTTTTACCACTGTATCCAGTTTTAAGTGGTACTGGGGATTGAACCCAGGACTTCTCACTTGCTAAGCAAGCACTTTACCAACTGAGCTACATCTCCAAGCCTGCCTTGTTCACGTGGTAAATGAGGTAAAAGTGCCTGTTCACTTCTCACCTGCTTAACTTCACTCTACACCCATGGGATCTGTCATGGCTTGAATGATGAGCCTATGATGGTCCAGGAGCAGAATGTGGTCGTTTAAATGAGAAATGTCCCCATAGGCTTGAGCATTTGAATATTCCCTCATTGGTGGTGGTGTTTAGAGAGGTTTAGGAGAGGTAGGCTTGCTGAAGGAAGCATGTGACCTGAGGTAGGCTGGAGATTCACAGCCTTCCCCAACTTCTGGTTCCCTCCCTCTCCTTCAAACTTGCAATTGAGGTTGTCAACTCTTTGTTTCCCACTCCTGCTGCCGTGCCTGCTGCTTGCTGCCATGTTGAATTCCTGTGTCCCCGGAACCATAAGCCAAACTGAATTCTTCTGTCAGTCACTTTTGGTCATGGCATTTAATCACAGCAACAGAAAAGGAACCTACAGAAATGCTCTGCATTGTTTGTGGAAGACTCACAAGTGACAGACTGAGTTCATTTACAAATGAAACCTTGACCCAAGCCAACATAACCCCTTAGCAATCGTTTGCTTTCCAGAGGAGCAGAACTGGGGTTCAGGATGTGATTCAGAGACAGAAAGTCCCTTTCTGAATGAAGCTAGATTTCGTGAAACATATTTATTATCAGATGTCCTTAATTTATTCACTCATCAAACACTTGAATGAGGAACATCCTGCATGACAATCACTGCGCAAAGTTTCCAGGGCCAAGAAATCTATTAGGCAACATCAAAGCAGCTCCTGCGACTTATAAGCTTTTTGAGGGCTCATGAAAATATTTGAGACCTGAAGATAATTAATATCACCTCCAAAACACAAAGACTGTGAAATTAAACCAACAAACACCCACTTGAAAGTCTATAAAGTCTAACCTTATGTCCACCTGTCAGCTACCTTCCAGCGAGGCTTTTCACAGTGATAGGTATAAATTATGCCGGGCGGCAACGGTGCCCTAATAGGTTGGATTTTAAATAGAGCAGCCCTCAAAGGCAAAGAACATCAGAGGCCTATGGAGGTCTCGGGCAGCCGAGAGGTGCTAGGAAAACAAAGATGAGTGAGATGCATCCCCTGCCTTCGAGGATACCCAATCTTAGGCATGGTTTGTTTACTTGTCTGGCTTCTTTGTTCTAGTTATGAGTCACCAAAAGACAAAGACTCAGTCTTGCACTTTCTGGCTAAACTTTCATAGTCCTTGTTCCTTCAGAATCTTATCCAAAACATCTGATGAGTGGATAGGATTAGATTAATGTTGTGGCCTAGACTTCAAATTCTGAGCAATTCACAGACTTTCTTTCTTTCTCTTGTGCTGTCTTTCGTATATGTGTTCTCTCTCTTTCTCTCTCTCTCTCTCTCTCTCTCTCTCTCTCTCTCTCCCTCTCTCTCTCTCTCTCTCTCTCCCTCCCTCCCTTCCTCCCTCCCTCCCTCCCTCCCTTCTCTAGCCCCTAAATCCCACAGATGTCTGGACCCTTTCCATACAACATAGTAAATGCACAACAAATGCTAAACTAAAAAAAAACAAAACAGACACAAGCAACCAAGTCAAGGAAGGGGAAAAATAACAAACCTCTGACTGTCAGCCTGAGCTGCCATGTGCACAATTCCCCTTCCCCTGCCCCACCCCACCCCTAGGTCTTGTTAAGCTGCATTGGCCATTGCAGAGAGCTGTTCATTTGCAGTCACTCTTCCCTGAACAGCAATGCTTCCCCTAACTCTGATCTGTGATTTCCTTTGCATATGCTCTCATACGCCAAGCACGTGATGCAAGATCATAAGGGAAGGGCCAATGTCAGACAGACTATAAAACAAGCAGGAGATAGTCATAGAAAGAATGGCTGAGTTTCTTGAAATTCACTCAGCAGCTGCCTTCTCTCTCCCATACTTATCAGTTCACTCAGATTCCGGGAATCTGTCACTTTGGGCAGCTTTAATGGCTTTCTTTCTGCCAGCTCAACACTGTGACTTCTGTACCTCTGGTCCACCAAGCATCCCCCCCACCTCTGGCCTTCCACACTCTCGCAGAACTGAAACATTTCCATGGTCCAGAAAACGTATCCCATGGGAGGCAGCCTCGCTCCTGAGTCAGCGTTCCACAGACAGAACCTGATCATTTTTGAGGGACGGGCTTAAAAAGCTGCTCCCAAGCTCCAAGGATAAAGAGGGGGAGAGAAATGTCCTCAACACAGGAAATGGGATAAGGCTGGAGTCCATTTGCACCGGTCCAGATTTGACTCACCCAACATGACAGGATTATCCTGTGACATAGAGCTTAAGGAATTACTCAGGACTACATATGTGAAAATTAGGGTAGTTACTAAAAGTGGTTCCTCCCTTGACTCAAGGGTTTCTCGGTGTTTCTTTGGTTTTAGATTTCACAATCAAGAGGTGCTCATGGCATCACCAGAGACTGTGCTGAGATCTCTGCTCCTCATCTCAAAGACCTATGAAGTTGGTGTGATTAGCCCCATTTACAAAGTGGAAACCGTCACCCAAGGATGTGAAGTAACTTGCTCAAGGCCCCACGTTTTGTCAATTGCTCAGGCTAGATGCAACAACTCCTCTTCGTCTTCCTCCAAATACTTAACAAATTAACACTGAGCCCCATTCCTGGGGCCAGAGGGAAAGAGACATACAATAATCCAGCCTATGTAGCAAGCTAACGCACTCTGAAGGAGGTGAGTGGCTACTTAGGAGAACAGACAGAAAGGAAAGGTCCAGTGAGGAATTTCTCCCGAAGGGAAGTAAGTAAGGTTGCAAATGGTGGTCGCTGGTGAGCTGGGTTTTCCCCTGGGGGACAGTGGAAAGTGATAGGTGGAAATGTTGAGAAAAGGACCCAGAATTTTGGGGCCTAGGGCTGGATGAGGGAGACATCTAGAATGGCTGTGATCCTGAGTGAGTGAGGAGGTCCTGTCACCAGGAGGCTGAGGAAGTGAGGAGTCATAGAGTCAGAGGGGAGTATGATTATCACTGAGCAGGAGAGCAGGATGGCATGGAAGGCCCTGCACAAGGAAGAGCAGTCTGGAGGTATTTGGGCGAGCCAACTGAGAACCGATGTGTCTGGAGTTAGGGCAATCAGTGGGCAACTAGAAGGGTGGAAGACCTTTGGAAAAAGATTCCTTAATGTCAGTGAGCATTTTTAAAGCATCGCCTAGGGAATGACCTAAAGTTGCAAATTCTGAGACTTGCTGCAAGATAATGGAATTCGCTACAACTGGAGGTGGGCCCTCACAGCTGCATTTTAACAAGCACCCCAAACGATTCTCAGGCCAGCTCTCCGTAGACGATTGCTGCGGGAACATTTCCAGAGAGATGCTTGGTGATGAATCCGCTATGAAGGTGAGGGGGAGGGAGGGTTGAGTTTTAACCACCTTCCCTCTCAGGGAGCCCCATTTCTTCTGCTAGCAGCCTAATCTTCCATGAAAATGACTTCGTCCCCTCCCCTCACTACTCTCAGATCGGATGGTTTGTACAAGACCCCAGGCACCAAGCCTATGGCTGCCTCCTCATTCAGGTTAGAGGGCAATGACTCTCAGAGCCACTTCTGAGATGACCGGGAAGAGAATCAAGCAGTCTTCCTGATGGGCCTTGAAGCTAGTGTAGAAGATGCTGTCATCACTGGACATGGCTAGCACCTAAGATCCCAGCCAAGAAAAAGCAGATTTGGGAAACAGAAAAATGAAAAACCCCAGTTCTTCCCTGTGGTTTGAGGCCTGAACCCAGCCACATCCAAAGCTAGACCACCCTGATACTTTGTGTTGCTTGAGTCTCTGATACAACGGTTAGCTCACAGTGCCTCTTTTGTTCTGTCCGGTGTTGTGGGTGTTGTGTTTTCTGTCGTTGACAAAAAGACCCTGCTGCTCCCTGAAAGAAAACAGATTTCCAAAAAAAGTCTTACCCTATAGGTCAGATAAATGGGGAAGCCGATTACTTCTATTAAAAAGGGATTCTCTCACAGTTTCCTTTGAAGAGAGAGCCTCCCAAAGGTACGAAGTGTAGAATTTGATTTATTAAATTTGATTTACACATGACCTTTTCAGGAGGATGATCTTAAATGCAAAGTAAGAGCCTTCTCTGCTGAGATAATTGCTCTCAAAGCCACCGCAGTATGGCTTTCAGGAGGGGTGGACTAGGGTGGCTTCCCCAAAGTGCAAGCCACCCTGCCCTACTTGGGAGGAATTCATTTTGATTTTCTAGTCCTTTGGCTCCCATAGCTGTGAAACTCAACCTGGCTGCAGCAACCACTGTTCTACAAGTCTGACCTGACATCCACTTCACCTTCAAGAGGGTGACATCAGGTGACATTTCTGTTGCTGTTTCTTCGATTCCTAATAGGAAACACGCTCAGAACGTGATTGCGTAATACATTAATTAACGTCTTCATTACTCTTCATGGGTAGCGTGGAGGAAAGGGCTTCCCGCTAAGGCACGTGTTGCTCCAGACTGATAGGCAATCATCCTTGGCATTACTAATCCTCAGGCTGGCAACTCTGTGCTGTCAAGAGGACAGGAAATGCTACATAGCACCAGCCCAGTATTCAGGGCAAAATATGGAAGCTCCAGCACCTACATCTGCCCTGTCTAGAGGTAGAGACAAGCTCATTTCTTTTCTGTACCCAGAGTTCAGCGTGCCGTTGAGGCCTTTTGCATGAACTTTGGTTGCCTAGTGTAACAACTGAGTTGGTATCTGAAGAAATCTGAAAAGGAGACTGGAATGGTCCATCTTCATCTTCCAGATTTAGGTTGGATTTAGAATCATCTAGGAGACACCACTCTGGCTGTGCCTGCCAGAGAGGTTTGTTGTTGTTGTTACTGATTTTAAAGATTTGTTGATTTTTATTTTGTGTGTATGTATGGTCGCCTGTATATATGAGCACCATGCTTGAGTCTGGTGCCCATGAAGACCAGAAATGGACATCAGATCTCTTGACACTGGAGTTCTGGATAATTGTGAGCCATCATGCCTGTGCTGGGAACTAAACCTAGGTCATCTGCAAGAGCAGCAAGTACTCCTGACTGGTAAGCCTCCTCTCCCACCCTATGGGCCCTGAGATGTTTAGTTGATGAGGGACGATTCACTCTCAATACGGCCAGCCCCATCCTCAGGGGTGGAGGCTGGGACCAAAGGAGCAGGGGACAGCAAGCTGATGACCAGCATTCATCACTCTCTGCTTCCTGGATATGGACGTGATGTAGCAAGTGACCTCCCTCTCCTCCTTCTCCACCATGACGGACTGTGCCCTCAGACTCGGAGTGAAAACAGACCTCTCTTTCCTTAACTTGTTTTGATGCATATCTTATTACAGCAACAAGAAAAGTACGTAATGCCGAGAATATAGATATGGATCCTTCCAGAAATTCCACAAAGTCCTTTCTTCCTGAAACTCAATATAGCCAGAGCGTTAGGAGCAATGCCCACCCAAGGCAGCAGCAGTAGGCCTGGCATCTCAACAAAAACTTCCCTGCTAGTCTGGAGGCACCATTTCTCAGCTCAAGCCTTTAAATTGGCCTCCCCTCATCCTAGGACTGGGGCAAATGTTTTTATTTCCAACATGGAAAGCAGTTTTCATTTCCTCTCTCGATACACAATAGGGAGCAGTAAAGCTAGGCAACTCCTTCCAGCCTGGGGCTGGTTTGTGGCTCCCGTTCCTGGTACCTCAGGTCTCATTTTTCTCCTTGGGTTCTCCAGCTCCTACCTCTGAACAGAGCTAGGGCTCCCTCCCTCCCTCTCTTCTGCTCTTCCCTCCATTTGCAGCATGCTAGGCTCACCATACATCTTGGTTCACAGCACATACCAGCAGCCCCTGCCTGTTGACTAGCCAAGGTCCTGTTCTTGCTAGATTTTATTTCATTATTTTTTCCTTTCATCTCACCCCTCAATCCCATTTCCCACAAGCACTTAGACTGTGCTTGGTAAACACCCCTGGATATGAATGTGCTCATGGAAAATCTGTAATATTGTTTTGTGAGTGAATTTGCTTTAAATGTACACAAGTGGCCGTGACTGCAGACGCCACGCTGGTTCTTTCTTCGTCCAAGCACTCTATTTTACACTTCCAGTTACATTACAGTGGATAAATCCATTTTCTGGCTTTAACTTCTACACTGTAGTTCATGACTGCATCTTCTGCATTTTGGTTATCTGTGTGTATGTGTGCATATGCTTGTGTGTGCAGGTGAATATATACATGAGGTGTGCATACATGTGCATGTGGAGGTGTGCATACATGTGCATGTGGAAGTAGGCATACATGTGCATGTGGAAGTATGCATACATGTGCATGTGGAGATGTGCATGCATACATGTGCATGTGGAAGTGTGCACACTTGTGCATGTGAAGGTATATATACATGTGCACATGAAGCTGTGCATACATGTACATGTGGAGGTGTGCATACATGTGCATGTGGAGGTGTGCATACTTGTGCATGTGAAGGTATACACATATGCACATGAAGGTGTGCACACATGTACATGTGGGGGTGTGCATGCATGTGCATGTGAAGGTGTATATGCATGTGGAGCTATGTATACATGTGCATGTGGAGGTGTGCATACATGTGCATGTGGAGGTGTGCATGCATGTGCATGTGGAGAACAGAGGACAACTCTGGCTATTGTTACCCCAACACCATCCACTTCTCCACACACTCCTCCGAGGTCTCTCATTGGCTAGTTCACATCAGGGATCTGCCTCTCTCCACTTCTCCAGCACAGGAATTAAAAGTGCGTGCAGCCTTACCCTTGGATTTTATTCAAACCCATGGGTTCTGGGGCTCAGACTGAGGCCCTCATGCTTGCAAGGCAAGCGCTTTACCTGATGATCTGCCTTGTCAGCTCCACGTCCTTATCTGCTTTTGGTGATGAGCATCTTGGCTGCCAAAAATTTCTTTTCATCCCCGACAATGGTGATATTTATATCACGTCTTGGTTAGTGCTCTGAAAGGAACCTGTCCTCAAAGGCAGAGTATATATGCAAGAGTTTGGGAAACCTCATGCGTCCTCATCCCTAGACAAAGAACTATAGGCAACTAAGGACTACTGAGAGAGGAGGGAAATTGGCCATGCCCAGGAATGGGCCTAGGTTATCCAACTCTAGGTAAGCCATGCATTCCTGAAATTATATCCACCCAAGCAACACATATTGGATTCAGCAAGCTGTCTATATTGTTATATATATGTATTTATACAACATAAAACAATAACAGTCAAAGAAAAGAGTCCATTAATTTGATTTAACAAGACCATTAATTTTACAAGATTTGGAAGAGGTCGGAGGGAAGAAAGCAAAGGAATAAATCATCAATGTGCATGTATCTTAATTTTGAAAATAAAAATGTGTTTTAGAAAAGAGTATGATTGACAGAACATGGGCCATACACGTATGGACTCCACTCCATGACCCAGGACACAGGACATACACACTTGGATTCCACTCAGTGACCCGGGACACAGGACATACACATGTGGACTCCACTCAGTTACCTCTAGATGGCTATCCAGGACACAAAGGTCCCTTTCTCTGTTACTTTTTCCCCAGTCTAAATTTGGAGATGAGGTTTCGATGGTGGGTATCAGTAAGAAGGAAATTGAGCTCATCATCTATCTTCACAGAAAGGTCGATGAGGAGTTGAGATGAGGAGACACCAGTAGATCTCGGAGGGAGGGAGGAGATACCTCTGAGCAGGTGACTCGGTATAAACACCCAATGGCAAAGAGGATGACCTCGTGGTAAATCTACGGAGAGAAGATGAGAATGGTAACAGCAGCTCACGCTCTGGAAGGGTAATCTGCTAGTTCAAGGCCTGGAGGGAACTGAATTAGAGGATATTTTAATTCATGCCTAATAATTTGAAACTCAAAACTTCCAAATGATTGAATAATTACAGAAATATGTGAACGCCTCGGGTCTTTAACAAGACTGCCACGGATCATTACCCAGGCCTAGCTAGAGCCTGGCTGACAGAACCCAAGTGGCCGGTTCCCTATCCAAGGTGCTGGCGCACGCTGCGCTGTCCGAGGTGCTAACCCTACTACTCCGGCGCGGACACCCCTCTGTCAGTAGGAAGCAGATTCCTAGCGTCACCCAGTGCCAAGTGAGCTGGCCTCCAACAGAGTCAATTTCTCTCTGCAGACAGTAAGGTAAATCCATCACCATGCTTAAGCCACCAAGAAAGATTAATCTCCAAATTGGTGGCAGTTGGGAACTGTCTGCCTTGGTTCTAGAAATGATGCTCCCTTTCCAAGTCTGGTTCTGTTTTCAGTCATATGTTTAAATATAATCGTGATGTTCAACGGTAAAAATGGTCTTTGTAACAAGAGAACAAAACCATTAGCAGGGAACTCATTAACATTAGTTGGCATCTACTGTGAGACAAAGGTCTAAGCATTGGTTTATTTATTGTATTTTTATTTTTGTGTGATATATCTGTGTGAATACCATGTATGTGATGGGTCTGAAGAGGCCAGAAGATAGTCAAATCTCCAGAAACTGGAGACAACAGTGAATCATTTGGTTTTGGTTACTGGAAAACAAACTCATGTCCTCTGCAAAAACAGCAAGTGCTCTTAACCACTGAGCTATCTCGCCAGCCCCAGGGTTAAGTCTTTTACATGCTTCCTCTTGGTTAAATGTTACAAAAGCCTTGGTAATTCCTGTAATGTATCTAGCAGAAGAGGCTTAGGCAGGTTAAGTGACTCATGCAAAGTAAAAATTATTCAAACCATGTTCTCTCTAATTCCAAAACCTAAACATTATCTACATTTAGAAAAATCCAATTTATTTCTAATTAGTACCCTTATAAAAGTATCAGTAACTCCTGAGTTGTGTGTGTCTGTGTGTGTGTGTGTGTGTGTTTCTGTGTTCTTTATATGTATTTTCTTTTTGGTAACTGTAACACTTCAACTTGACTCACAAGGGGCACAGAGTGGGGGTGGGAAGCTTCAGTTGAGAAATTGCCTCCATCACATTGGCCTGCGGCCATGCCCGCGAGGAATTTTTATAATTGCTGATTAGATGTAGGAGGATTCAGCCCACTGTGGGTGGAACCATCCCCTAGACTTGGTTTTAGATAAGAACCATTGGTACTTATCTCATGGTTCTGGGCTAGATAAGAAAGATAGCTGAACTTGAGCAGTAACAATGTTTCTCCATGATCCTGCTTCAGTTCCAGCCTCCAGGATTCTTCTTTGAGTTCCTACTCTGACTTTCCTCAACAATGGACCATAAGCAACAAGATAAAATGAACACTTTCCTCTTCTCAAGTTTTCTTTTTGGCCAGCATTTATAATAGCATCAGAGAAAAAACATGATAGTAACTAATCCACATCTTGGGATAATTCAGCAGCCTAGGAAGACAGAGATAATTTGATGGGTATTGGCTTTTTGATTTAGCTCACTGCATTGATGAATTATCCCAGACTATTGAGTTCATCCATCCCAACTGGAAAGGTGGGTTTCAATCTGTTGTTAGACATCATGTTTCATCTGGGGGCTGAGAGCACCCCATCTCAAAATAGCCAGGGTTTAGAAACTCAAGCCCCAAATTCACATATTGATAGTATTTAGATGTTGGACTTTTGGCAGATAAGGTTAGATGAAACCATGAGGGTAGGGAATCCTCATGAACAAAATGTGACCCTCTAGAAGAAAAGAAACACAACTTGTCAGTTTTCTGTTTGTCTCTCTATAACAGCCCCATGATATAACACAGCAAGAAAGCTTTCAGCTGATGACAAATGCTAACACCTCTTTCCAGATTCTAGAACAACTAACTGTTGTTTATAAATTGCCTGGTCTCAGTAATTTTGTTATAGCAACATAAAGTAGACTCATATAGCTGTTGAACTCATTCACTGAAGGCATGTATCCCCAGGAAAAATGTTCTGGTATGTGCCAAAGGGGAGAGTCCCGCTGAGAAGCAGAAGATGTGATGACTCTCAGTGCCCTTGTGAATCTCATGCTGCTGTTTTCCTCTGGATAAGAAGGGTGAGAGAAAGACACTACAGGATTCTTCAGAACAGTGATTGTCTAAATCCAGTTGTCGGATGGCAGTGTCAATACCATCTAGGAACTTGGTAGGTATGGAAATTTATAGGTGCCATCCCGTACCTCCTGAACCAAAAACTCCAGGGGTAGGGAAAATTCATCCCATTTTAATAGATCTCTCTCTCTCTCTCTCTCTCTCTCTCTCTCTCTCTCTCTCTCTCT
>NW_021621113.1:738606-756210 GCF_004785775.1 Grammomys surdaster | reverse complement strand
CTCTCTCTCTCTCTCTCTCTCTCTCTCTCTCTCTCTCTCTCTCTCTCACACACACACACACACACACACACACACACAGAGGGGTATTTTTAAAGAATTGATTTCTAAGTTGCTGGTGGTCCGCAGAGAAATTGTAAGTGCTAAAGTGTGCACAGTGCACATGCTTTGACTGTGGGGACCCTGTGAAGGACTCCCTCAGGCAGATATGAAACACCTGGCTTTGCAACATTCTCCTCTCACAGACCACACACAGTTACCCACTGGTCCCTGAGTTCAAGCTGGAAGTCTTGGCCTGACAGTCAGGCTGCCTCCCTGTCCACTCAGCTTGGCTCCCTTCTCATTTTACCTGAGGACTAGGTGTTCTGGGTGAGGATGAGATCCGAGTTGGGGGGAGGGGTGACAAACGGGAGTGAAAACAGAATATTATTTTCCCGAAGAGTTTGTTTGTCAGGAAATAACAACCCCCATCTCTGCTTCTTTACAAACTCTTACATCCTAAATACACAAAACATGATCATTTTCTCCCAGCAAACCAAGTCATACATAATGTATTTTATTGGCACCTTGAATAAAGATGTGGCAGCCGTGAATCTCAAATGTGCTGATGAAAAGCTGTGAGGAGAGCTCACAATGGGTGAGCAGGGAGCAAGAGAGCACCTGGATGATCTTGCCAGAGCTGGAAGAGATGCTACAAGGGAAACTGCACCCCGCGGCCCCAGGAAGCTGTGCAGATGCCGCTGAGCCCCTGGGAGCCTGTTTGCAGGAGAGGAAGAATGGCTGGGGTTGGTGGCCAGTGATGCAGAAAGGGCAATAATTTACAAAAGAATTCAAAACTGGATTCTTTAAGTGGTTAGTGAAAAGGTGTCTGCATACTTCTGCAAGGAACCAAAGAGCTTGCAGATGGTGTGAATTTATGGAATCCAGAGCTCTGTAATAATGAGGAGGAAGAGGAGGAAGAGGAGGAGTCAGACATCATGGTACATGCCTGTAGTCCTAGAACTGAAGAGATTGAGGCAGGATGATAATGGGGATTCTGAGGCCAGTCTGGGTTATGGAGTGAATTTCAAACCAACTTGAGATCTGTCTGTCTATCTAGGTTTAGGACAAATAAAATATAACAAAGGATAATGGTGAGTGGGTGGACAGATATCATAGTATATTACTACAATTCCAGCACTTAGAAGGGACACACAGGAAGATAGAGTTCTTTGAGGCTATCTTTGGCTACATGGAGAGACCTTGTCTATAAAAAATTAAAACAAAACAACAACAAAACTCCACATGGATGTTGACCTAGAAGTGGAAGACTTTGAATACATGCAGATCTGTCATGTGAAGAAGAATTTCATACGTATCCATGACAGAGTATTGAAGACAAGTGATCCTGGAACTCATCAAATCTTTTTCTTCACTCTCAGGCAAGCTAAGAGCTTAACCTAAGCTGTGGCTTTAACACTAAGATGAACCTTCTTGGTTCCTGGTTCCTTTCTATCCTACCAAGCAAGATCATGAAACATGAAACTCATTTCCTAATTTTCCAGGATCAACAAACCAGCAGAAAGCGGTCAGCTGCAACTTTCCATATAGATGCACATTGTTATTGCTATCCCCTGTAATATCAGCTTCCACTCTTGATCTCTTCCAACTCAACATCGTTATGAAGATGCCTGGAGAAGGTGGATTGATTTTCCAATAATAAGCATTTGAGGCCAGGCAGGGAATGTGCTGGGATGGTTTTTAAAAGCAGGCGAATCTCACATGATGAAATCGAAGGCTATCGATGTTAGCCTGGGTGCTTTATTCACTTGGACAACAAGAAAAGCCTGTGAGAGATGGGTTTACATAGCCTTGGAAGATGCTGCAGCCTGGCCCTGGGATGTCTTCCTGCAGTGTATGTTAAAGACTTGATTCTCCACTTGGTGCCATTGCAAGGGTGGTGGAAACCTTAGGATGTGGTGCCTGGGGCTGGAGAGATGACTTAGTGGGTAAGAATACTTGCCGATCTTACAGAGAAACAGAGTTCAGGACACACAGCAAGAGGCTCACAACTACCTGCAACTCCAGCTCCAGGGGCTCCAATGTCCTCTTTGGGCTTCTGAAAATATTCCATACATATACACATATACAAAGTCATATACAGTCTCTCCCTCTCTCTCCCTCCTTTCCTCCTTCCTCATCCTGCATTCCTGGAGGGTGTTCTGCCTCAGCAAAAGCTGAAGAGCCATTGTGCTATCTGGACCATGAGCTGGGACCTCCAAACCCATGGCCCTGAGTAAACCTTTCCTCCTTGTAAGTTGATTATCTCAGGTCTTTTGATACAGAATAGGAAACTGACCAGCACAAGAATTAAACTTGGTCATTCTTAGTTGAAACACGGGGCTTTGGTGTGCTTACTGCAAAAATAGTATCTGTAGAAGAAGGGAATTGTCCTGCTGCTGTGACTCCTGCCCACAGCACCTCCGTCTGATAGATATCTCTTCTCTAAGAAGCAGCTGAGGAAAGAAAAGCCATTTCATCGAAATGGAGATTTACCAGGAGCTTTCCCTGTCTCCAAGGTGGACAGAAACTAAGCAGGAATTAGTGCAGGCTGCTAGTAACAAAATAACACAGACCACAACTTTACGTTCTGGAGTTCTGGAGTCTGGAAGTCCACAATCAAAATGAAGTCAGGTTGAGTTTCTCTGGATGACTATATGATATATGGCTTCTTCTTGATACTTTTGCCCCTGGCATACCCTCCTTTGCTTAGAAGATGAAACACTCATCTTAGCCTACCGGGACTCAGACCAAGAATTTGCTTATTATAAATTGCCTCATCTCAGCTCTGTTCCCAAATACAGCCATACTGGTGACTGAGCTTTCAGTATGAATGTGGGAGCTCAGGGTTCCAGTCTTATTAAGCCATTGGATGGGAGACATTTTAAGGTTTGCTCTGTTGTACTCTGAAGAGAAAACGAAGATCATTTGGAAAACAATGTGTGCAAATCTGTGTCCTATTCAGGAAGTCTTTCATTTGCTTGTTTCTTTTTGGGGTGCCCAGGTTTGAGCTCAGGGCCTTGCTCTCAGACAAACACAACCAGCCAGCTGCATCTCTGACCCATAATGAAAACACTCTAATAATAATCTGTTTCCTAAGCTAGGAATGAGCTTCCTAGAGTAATGGCAAATTCTTCATCACTTGGTATCACTTTAGAAGCCAGTGGCCACCATCCAGCTCTCTACAGCAGAGGTCATTACCACCCTGCAAAGGGAAGCTAATGAAATGAAGTCCTGAACCATCTGGTTCCATGAAGTTCGAAGACGCCTTAAGTAGTAAATGTATTTTAGCCTGAAAGGAAATTCAGAAGAATCTTACACAACCCAATAGTACTCTACATCTCTAAATCCTGCCACATGGAAGTTTTTCCAATTGACTCCGTTTTTCTGCCTGTCCCAGGAGGCTGTCTGCTCTCCCGAAGCGCTCTACTTTCTCAGCGGACACACCTTCGTCAGCATTCCTCCTTCTTACTGCTATCTAGCCTAATCCTACGCAGCCCCTGCTATAGTATCTGAAAACTGCAAGGCAGGCTGTTTTCTGCTCTGATCACCCTGCGCACAGCAGCGGCACTGGCATAGCTAATTCTAGCAGAGGCAAGTGCAGCCAGGAGCGATGGAGTGGATGCAGGGAGCCAGAGCTTCCGAGTCCACTTGGCTCTGCTGGCCGTTAACTGAGATGAGTCTCTACAGTTGTTTTCCTGAGCCCTAAATCTTCTACCAGATACCCAGTACGGCCATAAGCTGGAACAGGGCAAATTCTGGTTTACATCTTAAATGTTCCCCAAAGCACGCGTGTTAGAGGTTTGGTCCACAAGGTGGCGCTATTGAAAAGTGGTGGAACAGGTAGGTCATTAGGCTGTATTTTCATAGGACTCTAGAACGCAAGTCTCCTCCCTGCTTTCTTTTTTGGTTCCAGACAGTGGTTTGGCTCTGCCACAACTGTGATTTATTGCCTGGCTAGAGACCCAAGTCAATGAAGTTATCTAATCATCTGCTGGAATCTTCAAAACTGTGAGCTCAAATAAACCTTTTCTCTTTATAAATGGACTGACCTGTGTATTTGTTATAGTCACAGGAAACTGGATCACCAAAGCCATCCACTTAATGGCTCTGAACTTTCTTATGACCTGATGAACTGTGCCAAGGGTTTCTAAGGAGAAATCTTTGCACCTAGGTGGAGGTAACCTGTAAGACAGATGGGTGGCCCAGTTTCATTAATGGGCTTAGTGAGTGCTTACTGTGTCCCATGAATGGTTCTAAGGACTGACATTAAACAACTTATAAGAAATAGTGCTCCTGCTCCCAAACTTGCAGCTTAGATAGGAGGCAAAACCCGATCCCTATCAGGTAGTAAAGGGATGGTGTGTGGAGAAGCAAAACCTTGAGGCTGCGATAGGAATTAAATGGCTAATTTACGCGTGGTGGGTCTCTCTCTGCAGTGTTGACATTCAGAGTCAAACAACAATGGAGGAGGAATCCTGTTACATAAGATAGGGAAGAAATCACTGTGGGCAAAGAGAACAGCCCATGCGAAAGGGGTATTCAGGAAGGGAAGCGGGGACAGTGTGTGACTTCTACAGAACAGGACAAGAAGTCCACTCAGGCCAGGGGGAGGTATGGAAGAAGTGTTAAAGGAGAGGTAGACGTCACTAGATGTTATCGCTGCAGTGAAACTCCTGCTTCCACTGAATTGTCATAAATGACAAGGCCTCATTGCTTGGGGCCAGTGACATAGCTCAGCAGGTGAAGATGCTTTCTGCCAAGCCCAGGAACCTAAGTTCGAATCTCAGGACCTACAAGGTAGGAGAGAACCTGTCCCTGCAAGTTATCCTCTGACCTCCACACCTCTACATGGGCACGGTGGTACTATCACCTACACACACACACACACACACACACACACACACACATGCACACAATGTATTTTCTAAAGACCCCTTTATTTATTAAAGCTGAATAGTAACCTGTTGCACAAGATTGATGAACCATGGGGCGTTACTGCTTCATGAAATAAGACGTACATAGAACCAAAACTACTATGTGATCTCACATGGTAAAAAAAAATCTAATTCATTGAGGCAGAGGGCAGGATGGTGGTCCCCAAACAATAGTGGGGGGAATGGCTAGAAGACACGGCTCAGTTAGATCGGGAGAGTAAAGTTTGGAGAAGGGTTGCACAGCATACTGGATACAGTTAATAATAACCTATGACATACTTAAACATTAGTAGGTGAGAATTTTAATATTCTCATCACAAGAAATAAGAATGCAACGGCACACAGTGGACACACACAGCAGAGCATCACACTGTGGGCATAAATGTCTATTGTCTTATTTATCAGTTTTAAAACAATAATGTGATTCCGGTCACCACGAAAACCAGTCTTGAAAGCATCACACTGCAAGGAATGGGCGAGGCCTGAGCAGAGAAGAGATGCTGCTGGCGGGAACAGGCAAGCGTGGGAGCTCAGAGCCTACCGACTAGTTAAGTTTGAGGACCAAGGAAAGACTTAAGCCACACCAAGACTTGAGCCACAAATGATGGGGGGTGTGCTGTCATTTTGCTGAGATGGGGAAAAAGAGGGGAGCTTGGAAGCATGAAGTAAGAGATTCATTTGAAGCCGGGCAATGGTGGCGCACACCTTTAATCCCAGCACTTGGGAGGCAGAGGCAGGCGGATTTCTGAGTTCGAGGCCAGCCTGGTCTACAGAGTGAGTTCCAGGACAGCCAGGGCTACACGGAGAAACCCGGTCTCGAAAAACCAAAAGAGAGAGAGAGAGAGAGAGAGAGAGAGAGAGAGAGAGAGAGAGAGACTTGAACCACTTTTAGTCGGGAGTGCATTTGCATTTTCTAGACACTCATTTGAGAGTGTGAACACCTGGTGACTCAGGTGTCACTCAGCAGCAGAGCTGGTGCTGAAAAGCATGGATTCAAGTTCCAGAAAAACACACACACACAACAGACACACACAAATACATACACACGAATACATAGATACATACACACACATGCATGCACATACACACATACACACGGCCAGGTGGCTAGATTTTATTATAAAGCCCTCCTCCTCAGAGCCATGACTCAATCTTGAATGTTCAACTTAAGATGGGAAAGTTTGGAGCTCTGCACTTAGAGGACTTTTATTTTTGACCTTGGGTCTCACGGCTACAAGAATTTTCCTCTCACTATAAATAGTAAACAAACAAAAAAGTTCATAACACACTTTTACAATACGTTGAACAGAACAGGCAAGACTTTGGTCCTGGGAGAAAAGAAAATACGATCTGATAGTTCGGTGATTTTTTGCCTTTGCCCCCGCCTGGGGACAGTTTCAGTGGTCATCTGTAAGAGGGGCCACAGATGTCAAAACAGAGCCCTGTGCTGAATTCAGGAGATAGCGCAGAACTGGGGACACTGGGGTAGCTAAATTCTGTGGGACAGACTATCCAAAAACAGGGAGCTGTCTCCAAAGAGAGGTCCAGAGGTCATCAAAGATAATCTCTGCCAGGCTTTGGCTAAGCTCGAATCTGTGAATCATGGACTAAGACTGTTCACATCCAGAGGAAGCTCTCCTGGCAAGAAATAGTACAGACAGGACAGTGGAGAGGTGATGCCCATGGAAACGGACGTGCGGTGGGATACAGAGAGCTTATTGGTTGGGTTTGGGTGATGGGAACCACGTTAGAGCTAACACCAGAACGTGTGCCATGGACATGCAGAGATGTGCTGTCACTCGCTGAGGTGAAAAGGAAGAGAAAGTTCTGCAGCACCGAAGGAAAGGGGAGAGCTCAGATCTCACAGACAAGCCAGGCTGTGGAGAGTCGGTGATGAGCAGAATCATCAGCCGGTTTGGAAGCCTTCAGTGTGAGAATAGATAAGTCTTAGAAGGGAACCAGTCTGGACTTGCAGTAATAAAGCTAAAAGGTATTCCTTCCAAAGAATCAGTAGATCCCCAATAGCTTGAATTTGTATCTGGAAAAGAACAAAACTCTTTAAAGGAAAATCTAGCACAAGACAGTAAAATGTACCCTACATCCATTCACACATGTCAATAGCAGACAGGCAAAACTTACAATCAGTGGGAAAAACACACTGAATGGATAAAGACCCACAAGCGCTAAGACACTGTGGGATTAAGAGAGCACTCTTAAAAATAGCTATGCTAGATCTTACAAATGTGCTCAAAGATAACAGGGGAAAGATATTATTTAGAAGATTTGTGCAAAACTTCTACAGATGAAAAGCTTAACATCTTAAAGTAGAAGCAAGCTGGATAAATTCACAACAATTTACGGGGTAGGGTGTGAATGATCTTGAAGACGGGCGAATTGTAACTATACTGAAATGACACAAAGACAAGGGTGAGGGCAGGCTGGCTCTTAGTGAGCAGGGGTTACAGTAGAAAACAGCCCAACTTCCATGTTCCCCCAAGTGTGAGGACGCCAAGGGGTATGAAAAAGTAAAAGCTGTTTTTCTCCTAAATTTGATGAAAGATTCATAAATCAAGAAACATACAGAATATCAAGAAAAAAATAATAAAAGTCTGTAGCAGTCAAATTGACTGAAGACAGTAAAAAAAAAAAAAGAGAAAAACCTTAAAATTTGTCACAAAACCGGTTGGGGGAGATGGTGGTTTGAATAGGCATAGACTGCTGTGTTTAAATGCTTGGCCCATAGTGAGTGACACATAAGAGGCATGGCCTTACTGGAGCAGGTGTGGCCTTGTTGGAGGAAGTGTGTCTCTGTGAAGGTGGGCTTTGATGTCGCCTATCTCCAAGCTATACCCAGTGACAGTCTCTTTCTGCTGCCTTCAAATTAAGATGTAGAACTCTCTCCTCCTCCAGCACCATGCCTGCCTGCACACCGCCATGCTTCCCACCATGATGGTAATGGACTGGATCTCTGAACCTGTAAGCCAGCCCCAATTAAATGTTTTCCTTTATAAGAGCTGCCATGGTCATGGTGATTCTTCACAGCAGTGAAACCCTAAGACGGGGGACATTACAAACAAAGTAAGAGATGATATCAGACTTCTCAACTGAAAAAATAACAAGCCAGAGACAATGCAGTGACACTTTTTAATTCTGAAAATAAAACATGTTGCTGGTGTGGTATCTACACACATACAAGTACACTGGTCAATAATAAATACAAAATAATAGAACATGGTACCATAGCAACCACTCAGGCAGTATACTGCTGGTGCCTCACACTCACCTGTAATGGCCCCTACAACTATTTATCCATCTACCCACTCGCACAACTTTCTACTGGCACATGCTAATCTATGCTCATAATTAAGCACAGAATAGCTGCCATCCACCCTTTTCCCTTTGATTTCACTTATTCAGTACTGTGGTTTTCATTGAAAAGCAGAAGGCAGAAAAAAAGTAGGGGGCAGTGGATGAGAAGGAGTGTATGAAACATTGTCTTCTGGACATGATAGTTTCTAGCATCTGCTGTGCTTCCCTGCACAGGATGATGCCCGACAGGCACCTCAGTGGGATGCCATGGACAGGGAGGGATTCGTAAGCTTCGTTCCCTCAAAGAGCTGCTGCCTGGAAAAGGAGAGTCATTTTCTTCTGTGGTGTTGCCACTGGCGGGTTGTCCCTGTACCAGCGATTAACTTCACACCCGTGCTCATGCAAGCAATCATAATTATATACGCTGGGACACAGAAGGGAAAACCATGAAAGGAGGAGGAGGAAAGTTGGGGGGAAAGGCGTTTCTGCAGGAGAGGGAGGTGATGAGAGTGTAACAGGAAGTAGAAATGACCAAAATACACCCATATTTAAAACTGTCAGGAAACTTAAACATTATGTGTTTTCCCTGAGTTTCGGGGTTGTTTGTTTGTTTGTTTTTGTTTTTGTTTGGTGCATGTAGTTTTCAACCATTCTTGCTAGTACGCTTTTAACTCTAGAACAGTTTTATATTTGAGAAGGCTTGCAAAGAGAGCACAGTTTGGCACAGTTAGGGACAGCATCTGTAGCATACCAAAAGCAATATTTCAATACCCCAACAAAGGTATTTTTTAAATCCAGGCAAAGTAAACACTTTCAGGTATAAGACAGCATAAAAGCCCATCACTAGAATGTGGGCCCTGAAGAAATACCTATAGGCAGAAGAAAGTGTGGATCTATAATGAGCAAGGTTACCCGTACCACATGTGAGTATGGAAGTCTTTTGTCTTTATGGTCTAAAATCCCACTAAGTGACAATTGAATCACTGGGTTTCTGGTTTCTGTCACACATAGAAATAAACATGAAAACTCTAGCACAGAGGTGAAGAGTCCCCATGTCATACATGAAGTGGAATAACGTCACCTAAGAGTAGCCTGTGCTGGGTAAATATATAACCTTAAAGCACACTGTGGCCCTTCGGCCCCTTGGACTGGAGCAGACACAGAGTCGGTCTGCCCCTGTCCTGTGGAGAAACTGAATCCTGAGTCATCCAGGAGCCACTGCACTCAGAGCAGCTGGTAAGAACTCCATCTCACTCCCTAAGCCCCAGAGATACATCTGGGAGCCAGGGACATCCAGGGCACAGCAGCTACCCAAACCCCGCCCCTCCGGAATTCCACTTCCCTTCGGCCCCTGCCTGGTCCCTTGGACTGGAGCAGGCACAGAGTCGGTCTGCTCCTGTCCTGTGGAGAAACTGAATCCTGAGTCATCCAGGAGCCACTGCACTCAGAGCAGCTGAAACTGAATTCTGAGTCATCAGGGACCCACTGCACTCAGAGCAGCTGGAGCCACTGCACTCAGAGCAGCTGACACAGAGTTGGTCTGCTCCTGTCCTGTGGAGAAACTGAATCCTGAGTCATCTAGGAGCCACTGCACTCAGAGCAGCTGAAACTGAATCCTGAGTCATCGAGAACCCACTGCACTCAGAGCAGCCGAGGAGCCACTGCACTCAGAACAGAAGGATTACCAGATCCAAGAGGTGGCCTGAGTCCCAGGAGTTCTTCCACCCAGGAGATTAGGGGCATAAGACCACAGAGACCTCTGGACTCCGAGGAGCTCTGCAATAAGCAAGATAACTGGAAATACAGATTCCAATCTTACACAGAGAGGGCAGGTACCGCTAGAGTTACCCAGATGGCGAAAGGCAAGCGCAAGAACATAAGCAACAGAAACCAAAGTTTCTTGGCATCATCAGTGCCCAGTTCTCCCAATATAGCAAGCCCTGAACACCCCTTCACACCTGAAAAGCAGGATTCAGAATTAAAATCACTTCTTATGATGATGATAGAGGATTATAAGAAGGAATTAAGTAACTCCCTTAAAGAAATACAGGAGAGTACAAGTAAACAGATAGAAGCCCTTAAAGAGGAATCACAGAAATCCCTTAAAGAAATGCAAGAAAACACAAAGAAGGAATTAAACAAAAACATTCAGGATCTGAAACTGGAAATAGAAACAATAAAGAAAGTTCAAAGGGAGACAACCATGGAGATAGAAAACCTAAGAAAGAGATCAGGAGTCACAGACGCAAGCATCACCAACCGAATACAAGAGATAGAAGAGAGAATCTCAAATGCAGAAGATACGGTGGAAAATATTGACACAGTTGTCAAAGAAAATGAAAAAAGCAAAAAACTCCTAACTCAAAACATCCAGGAAATTCAGGACACAATGAGAAGACCAAACCTAAGGATAATAGGTATAGATGAGAATGAAGATTCCCAACTTAAAGGGCCAGTAAATATCTTCAACAAAATCATTGAGGAAAATTTCCCTAACCTAAAGAACAAGATGCCCATAAACATACAAGAATCCTACAGAACACCAAATAGACTAGACCAGAAAAGAAATACCTCCCGTCACATAATAATCAAAACATCAGATGCACAAAACAAAGAAAAAATACTAAAAGCAGTAAGGGAAAAAGGTCAAGTAACATATAAAGGCAGACCTATAAGAATTACACCAGACTTCTCACCAGAGACTATAAAAGCCAGAAGAGCCTGGACGGACATCATACAGACCCTAAGAGAACACAATTGCCAGCCCAGATTACTATACCCAGCAAAACTCTCAATCAATATAGATGGTGAAACCAAGATATTCCATGACAAAACCAAATTTGCACAATATCTTCCCACAAACCCAGCACTTCAAAGGATAATGGATGGAAAACGCCAACACAAGGAGGGAAACTACAACCTAGAAAAAGCAAGGAAGTAATCTTCCAACAACCCCAAAAGAAGATAACTATACAAACATAACTTTACCTCTAATAACAAAAATAACAGGAAGCCACAATCATTTTTCCTTAATATCTCTTAACATCAATGGTCTCAATTCCCCAATAAAAAGACGCAGACTAGCAGACTGGATACACAAACAAGACCCAGAATTTTGCTGCATACAAGAAACACACCTCAGTGACAAAGACAGAAACTACCTCAGAATAAAAGGGTGGAAAACAATTTTCCAAGCCAATGGTCCCAAGAAACAAGCTGGAATAGCCATTCTAATATCAAATAAAATCGACTTCCATCCAAAATTAATCAAAAAAGATAAGGAAGGACACTTCATACTCATCAAAGGAAAAAGCTACCAAGGTGAACTCTCAATTCTGAACATCTATGCCCCAAATGCAAGGGCACCTACATACATAAAAGAAACTTTACTAAAGCTCAAAACACACATTACACCTCACACAATAATAGTGGGGGATTTCAACACCCCACTCTCAGCAATGGACAGATCATGGAAACAGAAACTAAACCGAGACACTTTGACATTAACAGAAGTTATGAACCGAATGGACTTAACAGACATCTATAGAACATTTCATCCTAAAACAAAAGAATATACCTTTTTCTCAGCACCTCATGGTACCTTCTCCAAAATAGACCATATAATTGGTCACAAAACAAGCCTCTACAGATACAAAAAGATTGAAATAATCCCTTGCCTCTTATCAGATCACCATGGAATAAGACTGGTCTTTAATAATGACAAAACCAATGGAAAACCCATGTGCACATGGAAACTGAACAACTCTCTACTCAATGATGACTTGGTCAAGGAAGAAATAAAGAAAGAAATTAAAGACTTTTTAGATTTCAATGAAAATGAGGACACATCATACCAAAACTTGTGGGACTCCATGAAGGCAGTGCTAAGAGGAAAACTCATAGCTCTAAGTGCCTACAAAAAGAAACTGGAAAGAGCACACACTAACAAGTTGACTGCACAACTAAAAGCCCTAGAACAAAAAGAAGCAAATACACCCAGGAGGAGTAGAAGGCAGGAAATAATCAAACTCAGGGCTGAAATCAACCAAATAGAAACTGAAAGAACAATACAAAATATCAATAAAACCAGGAGTTGGTTCTTTGAGAAAATCAACAAGATAGATAAACCATTAGCCAGATTAACCAGAGGGCACAGAGAGAGTATCCAAATTAATAAAATCAGAACTGAAAAGGGAGACATAACAACAGAAACGGAAGAAATTAAAAAAATCATCAGATCCTACTACAAAGGTCTATACTCAACAAAACTGGAAAACCTGGATGAAATGGACAATTTCCTAGACAGATACCAGGTACCAAAATTAAACCAGGAGCAGATAAACCATCTAAATAGTCCCATAACCCCTCAGGAAATAGCAGCAGTCATTAAAAGTCTCCCCACCAAAAAAAGCCCAGGACCAGATGGTTTTAGTGCTGAATTCTATCAGACCTTCAAGGAAGACCTAATACCAATTCTCTTCAAACTATTCCACAAAATAGAGACAGAAGGAACACTACCCAATTCGTTCTATGAAGCTACAATTACACTCATTCCCAAACCCCACAAGGACCCAACAAAGAAAGAGAACTTCAGACCAATCTCCCTTATGAACATCGATGCAAAAATACTCAATAAAATTCTAGCAAACCGAATCCAAGACCACATCAAAACAATCATCCATCATGATCAAGAAGGTTTTATCCCAGGAATGCAGGGATGGTTCAATATTCGGAAATCCATCAATGTAATCCACTATATAAACAAACTTAAAGAAAAAAACCATATGATTATCTCACTAGATGCTGAGAAAGCATTTGACAAAATTCAACATCCCTTCATGATAAAAGTCTTGGAAAGATCAGGAATTCAAGGCCCCTACCTAAACATAGTAAAAGCAATTTACAGCAAACCAGTAGCCAACATCAAGCTAAATGGAGAGAAACTTGAAGCAATCCCACTAAGATCAGGGACTAGACAAGGCTGCCCACTCTCCCCCTACCTATTCAATATAGTACTGGAAGTCTTAGCCAGAGCAATTAGACAACAAAAAGAAGTCAAAGGGATACAAATGGGAAAGGAAGAAGTCAAAATATCGCTATTTGCAGATGATATGATAGTATACTTAAGTGACCCCCAAACTTCCACCAGAGAACTCCTAAACCTGATAAACAACTTCAGCAAAGTGGCTGGTTATAAAATCAACTCAAACAAATCAGTAGCTTTCCTCTACATGAAAGATAAACAGACTGAAAAAGAAATTAGGGAAATGACACCCTTCACAATAGTTGCAAATAATATAAAATACCTTGGTGTGAATCTAACCAAGCAAGTGAAAGACCTGTATGACAAGAACTTCAAGTCTCTGAAGAAAGAAATTGAAGAAGATCTCAGAAGATGGAAAGATCTCCCATGCTCATGGATTGGCAGGATTAATATAATAAAAATGGCCATCTTGCCAAAAGCAATCTACAGATTCAATGCAATCCCCATTAAAATCCCAACTCAATTCTTCACAGAGTTAGAAAAGGAAATTCTCAAATTCATATGGAATAACAAAAAACCTAGGATAGCGAAAACTATTCTCAACAATAAAAGAACTTCGGGAGGAATCACCATCCCTGACCTCAAGCTGTACTACAGAGCAATAGTGATAAAAACTACCTGGTATTGGTACAGAGACAGGCAGGAAGATCAATGGAATAGAATTGAAGACCCAGAAATGAACCCACACTCCTATGGTCACTTGATCTTTGACAAAGGAGCTAAAACTGTCCAGTGGAAAAAGGACAGCATTTTCAACAAATGGTGCTGGTTCAACTGGAGGACAACATGTAGAAGAATGAAAATTGATCCATTCTTATCCCCTTGTACAAAGCTCAAATCTAAGTGGATAAAGGACCTCCACATAAAACCAGATACACTGAAACTAATAGAAGAGAAGGTGGGGAAAAGCCTCGAATACTTGGGCACAGGCGAAAAGTTCCTGAACAGAACTCCAATGGCATATGCTCTAAGATCGAGAATTGACAAATGGGACTTCATAAAATTGCAAAGTTTCTGTAAGGCAAAGGACACTGTCAATAGGACAAAACGACAACCAACAAATTGGGAAAAGATCTTTACCAATCCTTCATCTGATAGAGGGCTAATATCCAATATATACAAAGAACTCAAGAAATTAGACTCCAGGCAACCAAATTACCCTATTAAAAAATGGGGTATAGAGCTTAACAAAGAATTTTCAACAGAAGAAACTCAAATGGCCGAGAAGCACCTAAAGAAATGCTCGGCATCCTTAGTCGTCAGGGAAATGCAAATCAAAACAACCCTGAGATTCCATCTCACACCAGTCAGAATGGCTAAGATTAAAAACTCAGGTGATAGTAGATGCTGGCGAGGGTGTGGAGAAAGAGGAACACTCCTCCATTGTTGGTGGGACTGCAAGATGGTGCAACCACTTTGGAAATCAGTGTGGCGGTTCCTCAGAAAATTGGACATAGCATTACCCGAGGATCCAGCTATACCACTCCTAGGCATATACCCAGAAGGTGCTCGAACATATAATAAGGACATATGCTCAACTATGTTCATAGCAGCCTTATTTATAATAGCCAGGAGCTGGAAAGAACCCAGATGTCCTTCAACTGAGGAATGGATTAAAAAAATGTGGTATATTTACACAATGGAGTATTACTCAGCTATTAAAAACAATGAATTTGAGAGGTTCCTAGGTAAATGGATGGAACTAGAAATTATCATACTGAGTGAGGTAAGCCAATCACAAAAGAACACACATGGTATTCACTCACTGATTATTGGATATTAGCCCAGAACCTTAAAATGCCCAAGATGCAACTCACAGGCCACATGAAGTCCATAAAGAAGGAAGACCAAGTGGGGGTGATTCGGTCCTTCTTAGAAGGAGCAACAAAATACTCAAGGGAGCAAATATGGAGACAAAGCGAGGGACAAAAACTGAAGGAGGGGCCGTCTGAAGACCTTTCCACCTGAGTATCCATCCCATGTGCAGTCACCAAAGGTAGATGCTGATGTGGAAGTCAGGAAGTGCATGCTGATAAGAGCCTGATATGGATGTCTCCTCAGAGGTCTTCAAGAGTCTGACATATTCAGAGGCAGATGCTCACAACTAGCCATTGAAGTGATTATGGGGTTCTCAATGGAGGAGTTAGAGTGAAGACTGAAGGAGCTGAAAGGATTTGTGGCCCCATGAGGAGAGCAACAATACCAACCAACCACAGCTCCCAGGGTCTAAACCACCAGCCTGGGAGCACTTATGGAGGGATCCAGGGCCTTAGCTGAATATATAAGAGTGGAGGGCCCTGCTGGGCACAGGTGGAAGATGAGATCCTTGACCTCATGAGGGCTGGACGCCCCAGGGGGTGGGAGTTTTGAGGGTGGGGAGGTGGGAGTGGGGGGGTAGATAGAGGTTACATCCACAAAGAAGAAGGAGGAGGTGTGAGGGGATTGGGGGTTCCTGGGTGGGTGGGGGATGGGGTAAGGGGACAACATATAAAATGTAAATAAAACATCCAATAAAAAAATTAAAAAAAAAAAAGCACACTGTGAAGCAGTGCATAGCTCAGAAGAGCAGAGACAAGGTAGAATCATAAAATGTCATCTAAGACATAAGAAAAGAATAAAAATCAGTAAAGATGACAGAGGTGGGCGATGTGGGGGACACGGCTCGGCTGTAAAGAGCGCTCGCTGCTCTCGCAGAGGACCTGAGTTCAGTTCCTAGAACACACTCCAGGAGACTCATGTGTGTCTCCCTCCAGGAGCTCTGATGCCTCCCTGTGGCCCCTACAAGCATCTCCACACACATGACACACATATGTGTATGCATGCATGCATGCACACATACACACACACACACTCACACATGCACAATCACACAAATGTACACACACACAAATAATAATAAAAATAAATGATATAACCGATGGAACAAGCAGCAAAGGGCATATTTAAATTCAGCCATATTGACAGCTACGTTAAACTTAAATGGTTTAACCGCTCCAATAAAAAGGTAGTGGTTGCCAGCTTAAAGGCTGACTCAATAATAATAAGTATAAAAGCAATACTTAATTATATGCAGCATAAAACAAAAAAGCCCACTTAATTATGAAAGGTAGATAAATTAGACACTTCAAAAGGGAGGAGACCATCAAAACTTTAATCAAAAGAAAGCTTGGGCGGCTGGGTTAACATTAGATAAAGAATGTTTCGGGGCAAACCATGTCCCAAAACTGCCTCCAAAATGCCACAAAAAGGATAAATCTGTATAAAACGATACAATGCTGTTGAATATTCATGTATGGTTGTGTTTCGAAATGTATAAAGCTGAGAGCGAAATAACAGAAATGAGAGATAAACAAATCAAAATCACAGTGAATTAGTCTCAATAATTAAAAAAGGAGAAGAAAACACACACACACATGCACACATGCACACATACACACACACATGCACACATGCACACATACACACACATATATACACACATATACACTTGCACACACATGCACACATACACACATACACAGACATACACAAACATATATACACACATGCACACATACACACACATGTACACATACACACATACACATATAACACACATATACACTAGCACACACATGCACATGTACACACATACACACATACACACATACACATATACACACATGTACAAATACCCACACACACACACACTTACACACACATGCACATGCACACACCAGTAAAGTTTGAATGTTACTATGAAACTTGTGGCTTAGCTGATATTTCTTGGTCAGTCATCTCAGTAGCCGCAAGTGCATTCCTTTCAAATAATATTCACAATCACAGACCACGTCCTAGGACACAAAATAATAAATTTAAAAGGATAGAGTCTCTGTCAACACTAAAATCGATCTAAAATTTAATAACAGAGATGCCTAGAAAAAACCTCAATATTTTGGCAAGCAACCCCAGGTATTGAGAAAGACATCACAACGGATATTACAGATTATGTTTAACTTAACAAAAATGAAACCATCAAAATGTAAGGGACGAAGCTGGTGGAGTGGCTCGGGTAGGTGGGTAAGGGAACCTGCAGCCAAGGGTGCTGGCAGCTCGAGTCCTGGGCCCCACATGGGAGAAAGAGAAAACTGACTTCATAAGTTGTCCTCTGATCTCAATTTGTGTGCTTGTACATGAATGCCTACATAAGCACACACAGAGACACACACAGACACACACAGAAACACACATACACAGAGACACACACAGAGACATACAGACACAGAGACACACACAGAG
>NW_021621113.1:732663-738596 GCF_004785775.1 Grammomys surdaster | reverse complement strand
CACAGAGACACACACAGAGACATACAGACACAGAGACACACACAGAGGCATATACATACAGAGACACACACAGAGGCATATACATACAGAGACACACACAGACACACACACAGACATACATACACAGAGACACACACAGAGACATATACACACAGAGACACACACAGACACACACACAGACACACAGAGTCACAAACACAGACACACACACAGACACTCACATATACACATACACAGACATACACAGAAACATACACACAGAGAGACACACAGACACACAGAGACACACACACACTTAAAGTTTAGGGGATAAATTATGACATACATCTATTTTTTTAAAAAAGCTTGTATTAGAAAGAAGAGAACACTTTTGGGTCAACACTCTAAATTTCTAACTTAAAGGACTAGAACAAACGAACAGCAAAAATCAAATAAACCACCAAACCCAATTAACTAGAAAACAGGGAAAAAGAAGAGAAAAATCAATGGAACTTTTTGTCTGTTTTTTTTTTAAATGAGTATATTTGATAAACTCTGTCAAAAGTGAGGGGGGGACTGTGTGACTGGCGTCAGAGTGGGGGGGGCCTGCGTGACTGGCGTCAAGAGTGGGGGGGCCTGCGTGACTGGCATCAGAGTGGGGGGGACTGTGTGACTGGCGTCAGAGTGGGGGGGACTGTGTGACTGGCGTCAGAGTGGGGGGCTCTCGATGGGGATGGAGGATACAGATAAGCGATACAGTCCTAGGCTCCATCCCCAGCACTGGAAAAGGTTTTTCCTGATAAGAAATGTATATAATTATATAAAAATATATGTCTTAAATATATTAGCATCATGCTTAATATTGAAAGATCACTTTGTCTCTTAGAGCAGAGACAAGGCCAGGAGAGCCCTGCTCACGATTTCCAGTCAGCATCACGCTGGAGGCTGTAGCAGGTTGAATAAGGCCAAGGATATGCTGCAGGAGAGCATGGCTGAGCTGCAAAGACATTCTGCTAAGTCAGAGGAACCCGGCAGGAAGAGTATACACACCATAAGACGTCTGTATGAATGCTAAATACAAAACTCCAGGGGGAGAACGCAGGCTGGTGTCCTGCGGTACCAACGGGAAGGACTGAAATGCTCTCTGTCTTGATGACAGAGATGGTTCTGTGCCAGCAGACGTTTGTCAAAGATCCTATGACATCTGGAATGAGTTATATTTTATAGAGTGTAAATCATACCTCAATAAAGCTGATTATCGGTTTCGGGAGCATGTTCCTCTCCCTAGCCTAGTTCCTGACAGGGGGTAGACTGGTCTCACAGTAGCTGCCTTGCACTCAGGAAGATGCTCTGAGTCTTGAGGGTGATGAGGCCAGCCCTGTATCCCTGTGCTGCCACCACTGCACACACCAGGTTCTTCATTACATCAAGAGGTCTGCACACTAGCCAACTGGCTCACTCCAGGCATACCCAGCTTCAGGGGCTCAGACAAATGTCACCAGTCCTAGAGTGCAAGTCGTCCTGTGGAGGCCAGCTGCCTGGCATCCAGCATCTCACAACTGTGTCCACACATTTACTGTCTTCTTTCAGTTCCAGCCAAAGACACCTGAGCCCGTCCCTGACTCTACCTGAACCATACCCTCACTCCCAAGCCAGTCACTGCGGCCAGGGGAACACAGTGTCATCACTGGAAGGCAGACTGGAGACAGAGCACCAACAAAACCAATGGGGAAGCAAGAAACAGGTTCCCAGGGAAGAGCCGGGATGAGGTGAGGAGAGATTTAGAGGGTGGCACTGGGAAGCAGGTGTAACAGATGGTCCCATCAGTGAGTGTGATGAATAGATGCCTGCTGTCACTGAGTGGGTGACAGGTGTTGAAGGCTAGCCTCTGCACAGATCCTAAATGATAGCTGTAGTGTGCTGGCCTCTTCCACCAGCACAGAACGGACTCTCCACTGCAATCCCACACTTAACTCCCTGCACGGCGTTTTTGTCTTCGTATGTTTATCTTCAACTGGAGTCAAAACTACCAGAGCTAAAGAGAGGTTATCAATGAAAAAAATACATCAGTGAAACCAGACCTGGAGACCGTGTCTAAGGAAGAGAGAAGAAAATCTGACAGTGTGGTATGTCCTAAGCTGCGATCCTTACTCCTAGATCAGTTTGATGCAGTCTTAGTCCTGCACCCACATCCTGATCTTGCTCTTAGTGCAGCTGTGTGATCTTGGGCAAGTCGCTTAACCTCTCTGAGGCTCAAACTTATCACCTATAGAGACGTGACCCATACTACTCCCCAGGGTTGTAAGGATAAATGGTGTATGTGAAAGGATGACCAGCTGCTCTCATGGGCACGGTCACAGTCCCTGCCACTTCCATCTGACTGAACACTTTTGACCCCATCCTAGCTTCAATTTTAGTTTCCAACACTGCATCCAATCTAGGAAAAGAAGAAAACCCTCACTTAGGACACACAAGTCTGTGTGCAGTCTGTTTACGACATTCTACAAAGGTTTATTGCATCACAAAGCAATGCAGATCTAAACAGAGCTGATGGGTCAAGGGGCAGGACCACAGCCTCAGCCACTGGTGGCCACGTCTCAGGGAACTGAAACCATCGTAATGTCTTGTTTTCTGAGAGGCACCAGCTGAGATGGAATGGCCTTTGTGGCTGGTGTGAGTAGAGGCAATCCAAGCCACAAGCCCCCGGGGAGCCCTGCCGGCCTCACTCTGGCCAGGCAGAGGGTCTAAATCAGCTGTGCTGCCATGGGGCTGGGAGCTAAGGAGCTTGTGGTCCATCTGTCAGGATCTTTTGCTGAATGGCCTGGTTGTTTGGGCATCATCTAAATTGTACCTGGGAGGCTCAGTCATAAAACACCAACAGGCTCTGCAGGCAGGAGCTGGGAAGCGATCTGGAGCCTGCATGGAGCACAATACAGCAGCATGTGCACCCCCACACACACTCTCTATCCTGTAACTGGTTCCCTCAAAGAGACTCAGCTGAGACACTCAAGGCGGCCACACAAATTCTGTCATGTTCAACCTGGAGAGCTTGTGCCCCAGTGGCACACATTGCCACCTACATCCCCCAAAACATGACCTACACATACCCCCTTCCAAGCACACAGTCCCCCCCAAAGGTATCACATGCACAGCCTCACAGTCACCCTCAGACCTCTCAGCACACACATGCGTGACCACATGTTCGGACACATTGTTTCAAACAGAGACAAGCTCCTAGTTCACACCCCTCACATGCACGTCTGCACACACCAGCAATGCTGCATTCAGAGGCTGAGGGCTCTCCTGCACCTGCCCCAGCTTTCCTATCTTTCCAGACTTGTTTACGCTAGGAATCTTGTTTCAAAGTGGGTCCCTACTGAGCATGTTAACTGAGGGTTCCCAGCCATATGCTTGCTACAAAAATTCTGCCTATGTGTCAGAATCTGGCATGAATGAAGCTCAGCCCACACATGTGTATACATCACAGACACCAGCCAGAATTGAGTTCTCTCGGCAGGAGCGATGGGAACCTTAGAGAGAGCTCTGGAGACTGGCCAGCAAGGGCATCTGTCTGGGCATGGCTTCCAGACAGCTCTTCTAACTGTTCCCTCTAGGATCCAACCAGCCTCAAGGGCCAGCACCTTCACAGAAGTGGGCATCCTTTTACATCATGCAAGAAGGGCTCAACAGGGACCTCTAGGACCCATGCATAGCCTCTGAGCTGAGGATCCAACAGGTCCCAGTCAGAGAGGAGAAAATTATAAATGAACGCAGGAATGCTCAGAGGTCAAGGTCTGGGCTGGAGAAGCAACTCAGTTAAGTGCTGGCAATGCAAGACTGAGGGCCTGGGCTTGATCCCCAGAACCCACTGCATACAAAACGAAACAAAATAGCAACCAGGTATAGTAGCTACACTTATGATCCCAGTGCTGGAGAGGCAGAGACAAGGGGAACCAGGGTTTGCTGGCTGGCTAGCCTAGCCTAATTGGGGAGCTCCAGGCCAAGGGAAGGCCACCTCAAAAGCGTAGATGGTGTTCCTAAAGATGACAACCAAGGAGGCCATCTGACTTCCAAACTTATGAATATACACACATAGCAGAGAGAGAGAGAGAGAGAGAGAGAGAGAGAGAGAGAGAGAGAGAGAAGAGAGAGGACAGAGGGAGGAGAGAGAGAGGGAGAAGAGAGGGAGGAGAGAGAGAGAGAGAGAGAGAGAGAGAGAGAGAGAGAGAGAGAGAGTATCCTGGGTGCTAGAGTCTGTGTATAAGGGTTCCATTCCTCTCCTCCACTCACAGTAGACTCAGAACTATCATTCAACTCTGAGTTTTCTCCACTCAAGGATGGGAGGGCTCAACACTTACCTGCAAGGTGGTTTATGGATTAGAAAAAAAAAACTACTGTTGTCCTTGATATTCCATCACATGATTCAGAGTATCTGACTCATAGCAAGACCTTCTTTCCTGAAGGAGAGAAGTGGCGGCCATCTTGGCAGCTCTCACATCCTCAGGCACAAGACCCTGCACACGGCATCAGGGCTGCACACGGCATCAGGGCTGCACACGGCATCAGGGCTGCACACTGCATCAGGGCAACAGATGCAAGGCATAGACCGCAGAAGAGCAGGCTGCAGTAGGGGTACAGAGGGACAGAGACTGGAAAATAGCACCAGCTAGGCAAGGGATGGGGCAGACGGAGCAGGGAGGAGACTGGGGAGAGGGCCAGATAGAGTGGGAAGGAAGGATTCTGGATCCCAGGTTAGTTATTTTTCCCATCACTGTAACAAAACGTCTGACAGAACTTTTGAGAACGAAAGATACATTTTGCTCACAGTTTCAGAGGGTTAGACCATAGTGGCTTGTTTCCATGTGCTTGCCTACACTGTCTTTGTGGCAGAAACATGTGATAGATGACAACTGTCCACACCATGGTCAACAGGAAGCAGTACAACAGGAAGGGGATGGGGATAATATTCTCCCAGGGACCTGCTTCCAGTGACCACTTCCTCCAGCCAGGTCCTACCTCCCTAAGTAACCAGAATCTCCTCCAATAGCACTGCTCTGTGAAGATCAAGTCTTCAGTGCTTGTTCCTTTAGGGCAGTGGTTCTCAACCTGTGGGTAGCAAGTCCTTTGGAGGTCAGGCAACCCTTTCACAGCAATACCATATTAGGTACCTTCACATCAGATATCTACATTATGATTCGTAACAGGAGCAAAATTGCAGTTAAGAAGTATCAGTGGGGGTCACCACAGCATGAGGAACTGTATTAAAGGATGGTAGCATTAGGAAGGTTGAGAACCACGGCTTTAGGGGGTGGGGCCCACTTCATATTGAAGCTATAACAGAGGAAACTCAGTATGTATGGGGCTCTGGCCTTGGAGCTTTATCCACACTGACTCACAAAAGCTGCCTGACCACAACGTGGGAGGCATGTACACTCATCATCAGATGCGGTAAGGAAGCCGAGGTTCCCAGAGCCTCTCCCAGCTTCCATCTCTGTCCCAGATGATCCCAAACAGGAGTTCTGGCCTTTAGGTTGGTGACTCATCCCCAAGCAGCCTTCCTATCTTCCTTCTTCTGTGCCAGCCTCTCTTCTGGTTGTATGTGTGCATGTTTGTGTGCATGTGTGGGTACGGGCATTACGTAAGCGTGTGTGTGTGTGTGTGTGTAGATGCATGTGCATGCATTTGTGTATGTGTGTGTAGATGTGTGTGTATGTGTGTGTGTTTGTGTGTGTAGATGCATGTGCATGCATTTGTGTATGTGTGTGTAGATGTGTGTGTGTGTGTGTGTGTAGATGCATGTGCATGCATTTGTGTATGTGTGTGTAGATGTGTGTGTATGTGTGTGTGTTTGTGTGTGTAGATGCATGTGCATGCATTTGTGTATGTGTGTGTAGATGTGTGTGTAGATGTGTGTGTGTGTGTGTGTAGATGCATGTGCATGCATTTGTGTATGT
>NW_021621113.1:730920-732263 GCF_004785775.1 Grammomys surdaster | reverse complement strand
TGTGTGTGTAGATGCATGTGCATGCATTTGTGTATGTGTGTGTAGATGTGTGTGTATGTGTGTGTGTGTGTGTGTGTGTAGATGCATGTGCATGCATTTGTGTATGTGTGTGTAGATGTGTGTGTGTGTGTGTGTGTGTGTGTGTGTGTGTGTGTGTGGAGTAGCAGTAGTAGTAGTGCAGTGGGGGTTGTAATGGAGTCTACTGACCACTCATCAACCACCTTCAAAGAGCTGTCTTTCCTCTTGCTGCAGCCGATTATGATGGTTTTCCGGGCTGTGTCGCCTAAGATGGTTACTGCCTCCAACTCCAGAGGGCCGCATCAGCTGCCACAGACTTTTATTCCTGCAAATAAAACTGTGAGTTTCATCCCAAGGAAACCTCTGGCTAAAGAGGCAGAACTTCTAAACAGGCATTTTAAATGTGGGGAGCCCATGCCAGCGCTCCTCGGGTTACTGCCTCCCACCTCCTCTCTGCACTTGGCCACACTATACACAACACTTCCCCCAACACACCACCTCCCAAGCTCAGAAGGGCCCAGGTAGGAGGGTGGGAAGGTTGACATTAGAAATGTGTCACTGAAGTAATTTGTCATCCTGAACTCCACAGGACACACAGACTTAGGTTAACTTCCTCTGGTACCACAAAACTATAAAAGTAAGCCAAAGCCCCGTTATGCTCTCTGGCTATTGTGGTTTTGAGTATTGTTTGGGCATATAAACATTTTCAACTAATTTCCTATGTATTGGCCTCAGTGGGGAGCCTGGGCCCTTCAGAAAGCAGACTGGCTGTTCTGGCAGGCAGAGGCAGAAGGAACAGCTGTGGATGAGGAGCAGAGAGACTTCTTACAGGCAGGGACATAGATCCGCCACACCACCGTAAATGGGCTTGTCCCCAACAGTCATGGGGACCTCCTCCTCCCTCCTTCAGGAGACGGGGACAGGTAGGGGCACTAACCAGACTCTGACCCACAGCAGTCTGCGCCGGGACCCTAGAGCTGCCAAGAGGAGTTAGACAAGGGCACTGCCCCAGAGGAGTGGGTACCAGCAGGAGAGACATATGGAGAGGAAGACAAAGAAAAATCTGGTACAGAAATGGGAGAGGGGTCAAGCTTTGGGAAACCCAACAGAGCAGGGAGTGGGAGGGGGAGAGAGTAGAGGAGGGGGAAGAAGGGAGGAAGGGAAGAAAGGAAGGAGAAAGGCAGGGAGGGGAGAAAGGAAAGAGGGAGGGAGAAAGGAGGGAGGGAGGAAAGAGGGAGGGAAGAAGGAGGGAGGGAAGAAGGAAGGAGGGAAGGAGGGAAGAAGGAAGGAGGGAAGGAGGGAAGAAGGAAGGAGGGAAGGAGGGA
>NW_021621113.1:713660-730820 GCF_004785775.1 Grammomys surdaster | reverse complement strand
CGCCCGTGGGTGGGCGCCGCCGGGCGGGGGGGGTGGGGGGTTGGGAGGAGGGAGGGAGGGAGAAAGGAGGGAAGGAGGGAAGGATGGAGGGAGGGAGAGAGAGAGAAGGAGGGAGGGAGAGAGAGAGAGCGCTAAGTCATCTTTGCTCCCCAAAGAGCAGCTTTTGAGTCCTAGAAGAGGAAATGCTCCCAAAATATCACTCCTGGCCTGGATACACAGCTCTTCTCTCTCATCCAGCACGTGCTGGATGTGTCTGCCTGGGCTCTCGTCTCCTTGTTTTTTTTAACTACTGTGTTGTCCCCAGACAACTATCTATTCTTTCATTTATTTGTTTATACACTCAAGCTCTTATGTGCCATATACTGGCCTTGAACTTACTATGTGGCCAAAGACGGCCTTGAACCTCTGATCTTCCCTGCCTCCAGTGTGCTAATTCCACAAGCAAAACTAGGGTCTTGTGTACATACATGTGTCGATGTCAAAGGACAACTCGGAGAAGTCAGTTCTCTCCTTCTAGTATGTGGGGTAGAATCTGGGTCATCAAGCTCAGCGCCTTTACCTGCTAAGCCATCCCACTGGCCCCCAATAAACTTTCTACATCAAGAACAATTTTGTTATTTTCTGTGTGTATTTTCTGTCCAAAACAATGTCTGGTATACAGCAGGTAATCGAACATATTGGACAGAGCAGAGCATTTGGGAGAGGTGCTTACGTCTGCTCCTTTGCTGAATGTACAGAGAGGATGACAGAGACAGTGTGGCGAGGGGAGCCGGGGCTGACAGAGACTGTGGTAATGACGAAAGTGTGTTGGGCTCAATCCCACAACCATGTGCCAGGACTTCAGACAGCTCTGGAATCCCCATGAGACATGAAACAAAGCTCTCGAGTCTTTAGACTTATTTCTTTATTTATTCATTTCCTGTGAGGGAGTGTTTCACCTGCATGCATGAATGTGCACCATATGGTTCCTGATATCCAAGGAAGTCAGAATTGAGCATCAGATCCCCTGGAACTGGAATTACATAGAGTTGTGAGCAGCCACATGGGTGCTGGGAATCAAGCCTGGGTTTTCTGCAAAGGCCATGCTTGTTCATAACTCCTGAGCTGTCTCTCCAGCTTCTGAACTCTAGGTTCTTAAATCCAAACAGCCAGTGTTTGGACAGTGGTGCAATGAGCCAAGACCTGCCTCCTGTTCCCCATTCACATCAGTACAACCCCTCCTTTATCCCAGGACCCCTATTTTTATAATGAACCACTGTCTACCTTGTTGATTGTCCCCAAATGTCACTTTTTATTTCTCTCCTGTCTCTGCTCCTTCTTCCCTCATCTAGGTGTGAAGAGATCTCTGGCTTATCGCAGGTCCACACAAACACTTCTCCATCTTTCCCTATCTCCCAGTCCATGCTGCCTTCCCCACTCCCAGTCTCATAGCCATGCCTTTACCACTTCTGTGCCTTACTGTCTACCTCTCATCCAGGCCAATGTGGTCTTATTAAAAGTTACCCTGAGGATCTCACCTCCTCACTCAGATCCCTTCCCAGCACCTCAGACCTGCTGGAGCCATCACCAACCTACTCACTCACTGCTGCTCGGCTCTGCTCTCCAGCTTCCCTCTCCTCAGGGCCTTTGCACTAACAGTTTCCTTACCTGGAATGTTTCTCTTCCTTTCCCTTGGCATGCTTCCCCCACTGTGAAGTCTCTATTCATACAGGTGAGGAAGAAGAATAAGGCAGAGAGTGAGATCCGGGTCCAGGTCCTACATAGAGGCTGCAAAATTACCTTATGCAATAAACCTTTCAGTAGATGAAAACGTTGAGACACACCTACCGTCATCCCCCAGTTGAGACCAACTGGAACTAGCTGGAGCCATTGGCTGAGGGGCAGAGGTATTCCAGAGCATCTGCAGATGATCCATAGCTCGTTATATTACAAATAAACACATGGGAATTAAAGATGCTAATGATACATGCAGTGCAGGAAGTTATACGTAAAACTATGTGTAACAAAGCATGAGCGATGACTACACAAATAAGCCAGAAACCCTTTGGAGCCTCCAGAGATACTCACCAAACCCTAATCCTCACCAGTATCACAAACTCCCACTCCATCTCTGCCGCTGGAATTGGGATCAGTCCTTGCAGCCTTCCTCCTATTCATATTTCCCTTAACACCCCTGCTAAGACACACGTTGTCTATCTGTCTTTCTGTCTGTCTGAAGATGCATCTTCTGGCTCCCTCACCCACTGTCTGATTTACCTCATTACAGCATTTCCCACAATGAAAAAAATCTCCTGTGGTAGTGCATCTCATCTGCTAGAGTATACGCATGCTCCATGAGTGCAGACGTCTATGTGACTTGTGAGTATGGTCACTGTCACTGTGGTAACATCCTGCTCAATGTTCTCCTGTGCCGTTATTCTTATTATTGCTGTTACAGCACACACCCATAGCCCTAGCCCTTACTTCACTGCCTGGCCTATAAAAGATACTGAAGAATCAGTATTAAACAAGACAAGCAGGCAGAGGAAAGAAGCTCCTGGTTTGGGTAGAGGTTGAGTTGAGCTCAATGGTATTTCTAGGGCAAAGAAAAAGGCACAGAAGACCCACAGCAGAATGACTTGCCCATCCTACCCAGAATCCTCCAGGCACAAGAAGACTTGGGCTCCCGTGCAGGCTTATCCCTGAGTCACATCAGTTTAGGATTTAGAAGAACATGTAAATCCACCTCCTCATGTGTGCTCTGAATGAAACTCGTAGTTTCTGCTGCCTTCCAGATGTCAGGAATGGACATTGTTCTCGCCTACACAGAAAAGCCCCCTTTTCTGTTCTCAATACTAGTCCTGAGACTGAAGGTCAGTCTGGGATTCAGAGATGAAGCCAACTAACATGATTTCCCAGTATTGTGCTGAGACCAATCCATCAGCTGGACCAGCTTTCATTGGTGAAACCAGTGAAGTAAGGGCTAGGGCTACGGGTGTGTGCTGTAACAGCAATAATATGAATAACGGCACAGGAGAACATTGAGCAGGATGTTACCACAGTGACAGTGACCATACTCACAAGTCACGTCTGCACTCATGGAGCATGCGTATACTCTAGCAGATGAGACACACTACCACAAGAGATTTTTTTCATTGTGGTAAATGCTGTGACGAGGTAAATCAGACAGTCATGCTGACAAGTGTAGAAATTACACTTTGGCCTTAGTCTGGAGTGTTCCATTCAGTCCCTACCTCTATCACCTTCCCCCCTGCCCCCTGTACTCCATTCATGACCCTGTGAGTGACACTAAGTTGTTTATACACACATACTGCCCTGACTGAGGCCATCATTACAACGCGCTCCCTCTCTCTGTGTCTCTCTCTCTCTGTGTCTCTCTCTCTCTCTGCCCCTCTCTCTCTCTCTCTCTCTCTCTCTCTCAGCAGTCACCAAGCTCTTTTTAACACAGCTCTGCCATTAGCTAAAATTACCAGAGCAGGGCATAACTGAGAAGAAAAACACACTCAATTCTTGGCGAAAATGCTATTTTATTATGGATGCAAAACAAAACAAAGCAAAACCAAAAACAAACAAGCAAAGGCAGAGGCACAATGAGAAAGCCGGAGACTACAGTGAGGGACTGGCGCTTGCCCCCACGCTGCAGACGAGAGCTGAGACCAGCTCAGTGAGGTGAGTCAAGATTTGAAGGCAGTCTTTGAGTGTACCCCTCTGACCTGTTAGGGTTCTGAATGGCAAAGTGGAACCAGAGATCGGACTGCAAGGAGCCCAGGAGAGGACAAGGGGTGAAGGCTGGGGTAAGGACAAGGTTTTGGAGATCTATGCATAGACAGAACTTTCCTGCTGGGAGGGGCTGGGGGCGGATGGGATTGGTCTCAGTACAATGCTGAGAAATCATGATGGGGGAGGGGCCTCCCAACTTGACACTATGGCTGACATGCTCGCTGGTTTTTGTCCAGAATCTTCCTTCTCCAAGCAATCAAATGCCCACTCCCTCAAGGCCTGTTTTGGTCTTTCCCAACCCAGATGTTTCATTTGAGTGGAGTCTGGGTACAGTAGAGGACAGGCACTCACACTACACCCACCCTCGGGGCCCTTTTCCAGGATTTCTCAAATATCATCTGGAGAAAGCATACACAATGGCTCATTTTCATTGTCAACTGGGCTGGATTTAGACTTATCATGGAGTCCCACCCCTGGGTCTGTCTGTGGGAACTTCTCCAGAAGGTTTAATAAAAGCAAGGACGGCCTGCCCTGAATATGGGCAGCGTCAGCCCATAGGCTGGACTTACTGACTGAATAAATTGCTGAGCCTGGTGTTTATCTCTCCCTCCTTCCTGATTGCAGATACAAGGTGACCACCACCTCAAGGGCCTGCTGCTTCATCCCTCTCAAACCATGAGCCAAAACAAACCATTCCCTTTTAACTGCACAAATTACTAAAATCATATTTTCCTCTTAACTTGTGAAACCTGAGGTTTATGAGTCCAGCAGCAGCTGTGGAGAGAGCCCCTCGCATTCAAGACAGCTGACATTCAGGGAAAGACAGGGCATGCCCTAATAGTATTTGAGTGGCCAAACTCTTCTGTGACCTAAGATTTGGTCATTCCAATCAATAGAGCTCCTTATAGTTTAAACTAAATTGAATTGGGTTTCTGTCACCAGCAACCAAAAGATTCTGATCTCAGAATCTCAGGCTAAAGGGTAGATACGCCAGGAGCATGTCCAAGATGGCCTGCTGCAAAGTTGGTCATGTCTGGAGACAGAGCAGCCTCTGAGACCTCATTTCTCCCGAGTCTGGAGTCTGATGTCCATGGTCTAGTGACCAGAGCTGGTGGCAGCTGGCACATGCTCCTGCTGTAATGACAGAGCTTCTCTGGCTGCCTGAGGAGGTGGCTGTTTATTTACTTCATAAGCAGGAATGGATGCCTGAGGCACACTGTGGCGGCGTGCAAGCTCGCCTCACTCTTCTGTTTCACATTGTATTTCACCCTGGCAAGAGGGATGCTTCTTGGCTGGGAAATTGATTTTGAATCACTCTCTACTGCCAAAAATCCTGCCCAACCCTACCTTCCCCAGAGTCTTCGCCTTCTTTTCCCCCTTAAAGCTTGTCTCCCACTCCCACATCCCAAGACCTTGTGCAGGTATATTTGTACACACACACACACACACACACACACACACACACACCATGTCTTCTCCACACTGGGGATTTTATCTTTCCCAATCTGACTTACCAATGTACTTCTGTAACTAACTCTGTCTGTGACTCTGAAAACAGTGTGGAGAGATCAGGCCCCAAGTGTGGAAAAGGCTGGGAGAGACGGGCTTTCATCCTTGGCATCTTCCTAAAGGGAATGCCTGGAATTAGGCACCACATGGCAAATCAGCAGGTCCTCAAAGAACAGGCTGACAAAGGATGTTGGGGATTCAGAGAAGCCCATGAGTGCCACAAACCAACAGTTGAGACCCAGGGGCCACATCGGGAGGGGATGGCAGACCCAAGTCCTGGTTCTGTCCCTTGCCCAGTCTTTCATGCTCCATTAGTCACTGTGCTGCCCAACTCAGCTTCTGTTTGCAAGAGCGATACCTTGTAAACTAGAGCATACTTAGAAATTTCTGGAACTCATTTCCAACCCCAGCTTAGTTGTTTTCTACTTATACAGGCTTGTCTGATAAAATTGTGCAAAGCTTTTATCCTTTTATTTGTGTATGTGTGTGTGTGTGTGTGTGTGTGTGTGTGTGTGCATCTGTACCTTCAGAGTCCAGATGAGGATATCAGTTCACCTGGAGCTGGAGTTTCAGGTGGTTGTGAACTTCCTAGCGTGGGTGCTGGGAACTGAACTTCAGTCCTCTGCATGAGAAGTAAGCTCCTTCACCACTGGGCCATCCCTCCAGCCCAGCAAAGCTTTTTCGATAGGCAGATAGTAAGTGATTTAGTCTTCACAAGCCATAAGAATTCTGCTACAACTACTTGCCTCTTCCAAAACAGAGAGCAGCCACAAAAGGCTTGTAAATGACTGGGGATGTGTTTTGGATAGCCCTGGTCTTGTATTTTTATGCTAATTCCACTTTCCTGGGAGAGGTTGCAGAGGAGGGTCAAATCAGTACACAGGTGATTTCTTGTGACCCTTCTGCCCACCTTAATTTGTAAAATAAAGGCTAGAGCCAGTGATTGGGCAGTCGAAGGGGAGAGAGAGGAAGTGGTGGGACAACTGAGGAGAGAGTGGTCACCACTGAGACCTGAGGAGAAGGACATGGGCTGGAAAAACCGCAAGTTATGAGGGATCTCATAGCTGGGGAATAGAGTAGTGTAGTGGTAAATCTGCCCAATCCAGGCCTGCAGTTTGTATTTATAATTATTGAGTTGTGTTTTCTTTGACCAGTCCTATTTGGGTTGGAGATTTACCTCAACAGGGATGGCTTCCCCTCCAAAATTGTTATTCACCAAAATAGGTGGTCACACTCAGGGTGAACATGGGCAACCAACCTGCAGGCCCACCCAGATCAAATGAAGCTCTGCTAGTTCAGATGACAAGCCAGGAGTTCAGCCCTATTGCTCAAAACTGTGGCATGGTAGTGATCCCTGCTATTCATACAATATATGTGGTATGACCTCAGGGTCACACACACAGGAACCAAAATCAAGCTTGGCTTTCTTCCACACAATCCCTGAGATCATGGGAAAGTACTACCCCGCTTCCATCTCAGCAGCATCCAAAGAATGGAGATGCTAAATGTAAGATGGAGGAAGGGCCCAGGAAGCTATTCAGTGCTGAAATAGTGTCCAGTAAGTCATGCGGGCCTGCTCGTAACAAGTCTAGAGAGCTTGTCTCATGGAGCATGCCAGGGAGCTTCTAAGTGATAGCAGACAAAGGCCTCTTCTTCTATCCTTTGGAGGGGAGGTTGTAGCTGGGGTTCTGGTGGTAAGTAGAAGCCTGTGTGAGCACCCTACTGAAGGCAAGAAGAATCAGGTCTTATTTAGAGACTTACAGGGAGGAGCCATACTCCCTATAGGTTGGGATTCCCAGCAGAGTATCCAGGGGAGACAAAGCTGAAGAGAGAAGCTGGGTGGGGCAGGTTGCACAGGGCTGTTCTCTCAGCAGTAGGACTTGGCTTTTATCTGTGCAGCAGCAGAGCGTGAGAAGGCTTGATCCAGGAGATGTGTGCCTAGGGCTGCTCTTCTCCTGGTGGCTCATGGAAGGGAGGATCAGGGAGTGTGAAATGGAGGCAGGGGACCACTAGGATGCCCTTGCATCAATTACGGCTGCCCTAGGATGAAAGCTCTGAGAACAGCGGACAGACACAATCATGAGATGGTCAAGGGGTGAGACTGTTGTTATAGGCTTTGGGACAGAGAAGCATAGGAGGTGGGGGTGGGATTTCCTGGTATCAGCCTACCACATGCTTTGATGGTGCCAAACAACAGCTTTGTCATAGGCTGGGTCAGAACTCAAAACCCAGCATGTATTCCAAAACTGCAGCAGAAAGGAGCCTTTAGGGGTCATCTTCCCCATCATTCTATCTCTGAATCTGCCTAAAACCAACCCCCAAGTACTGACCATAGGCACAGCAAAGGACAGACATTCCAGGAGTGCACTGGCAGGCTTCATTGTCTGAGCAAGCCGTGCCAACAAGAGGTGGAGACCCCCAAACCCTGGGGCAACAGGCTTTTAGCTAGGCAGAGAAACAGTCTCCTGCTTTCTGGGTTGCTTTTTCAAATTAGCCAACAAGATCAGCCACCTTGCTGCAGGGAGAGGAGGGACTGGCAGGCAGCCACCTCAACTCCATGACCACCAAAACTCCACTACCCCCAATCAAGACAGATGCAATTTATCTGCAGTCCGGGGATAGTGGAAGGGGAAGGCCTTGCTTGCCCTCCTTGCTGTTCGGGACCGTCCATCACCTAGGGTTTTTTTAAAGCAGTGTGGAAATGCTCTGCTCTCCTATAGCCCTCAGGAAATTCAAGCAAATTGAGGAAGACACACAAGTGATTAAAGAAGGAAGTCCCATTTCCATCCCCAGTCTTCCCTACTCCCTGCTCCCTTCTCCCTGCCTCACCCCTGCAGAATTCCCCATTGGACTTCAGACTTCATCTGAGTTATCAGCCAGAAGAGAATAGCAACCCCACATCCCCCAGGGTCTACACACTCAGAACAGAGTGTGTTCATCGTGATGTTCCTGACATGAGGCCTCTGGCTGAAGTCAGCAGAGCCAACACAACAGTGGTTCAGTGAGACCCAGAGGTCAAGTTCCTAGAAAGGAGTAGAAGTGAGGAGACACATAGTACTCAACCCAGGGCAGACATGAGCACCTCAGGAGCCCAGAGACACTGTGTGTCTTTCGGCCATGAAGAGGTGTGCTGCAGAGTGGCATTTGGATGCTGTTGGAACCTGGTTTGAATTTCGATTCCTCCCATACTTTCAGAATTTGTAAGCTGGGAGTAACAATGTCAGCCTCATAGAGTTGGTATGAGGGTTTCCATTTTTAAAAAGTCTGTATTTTATTCTCTAGTTTGAAACACAAAGCTTGCATTCCTGTATTTCTGCTGTTTATATGGTTCCAATCTCAACCACGAGGCACTCTATCCAACTGGGTCCTGTTTTCTTTCCATAAGTTCCCCACCCCACTGTTCCAGCCACATCTTGGCTGTTCCAATCTTGAGGCTTGGGATCAACTAGTTCCCCCTTGGAACCCTGGTTCCTTTTTAAAGATTGGTGGTGGTTAGAGAGCACAGCCCAGACTGCCAGTAGTCCACTGTGTAGAGGTGCCATCACTTCTGGTCCCCATTGCCATCAAACCACACTGGGAAGTGTTTGTGCATGAAGTTCTGTGTTACATAGCCACAGTGCTGAGACTGACTGGGAACATCCGCACAAGCTTTGTGCGCTGAGGGCTTACAACCCTTTGGGTAACACCATGGAGAAGTGGCTGGAACACGAGGGTGGTGGCCTCGCAGGTAGAGTCATCTATTAATTTCATAAATGAGTGAACTCTGGAGGATGACAGTCACCAGAATGTGGTGTTCAAGGCTCTATCTTGTGCCTAGGTGCCCCCTCTCTTGGTGTTTCCCTCCACCTCTCTTCCTCATCTTTCCTCCCTGTGTGTACGCATATTTCTTGCTAACCAATGAGGCAGATGGCTCTGCTATGCCACAGTCTCCCTGCTGTGATGTTTCTACCTAGAAGCAATGAAGTGAAGCAGCCACGGGTGGAAGTCTGAAACAGTGAGCCAAAATAAATTCTTCTACCCCAGCAATCAAATGACTAACCCAGCCAGGGACACATTCTGTGAAGGGCACCATTTAGATGATTTTTTCAACATAGACTGTGCATGGACAAGCTCAGGTGATAGTATAGCCTACTACCCAGCTAGGCTGTGTGTGTAGGCCATGAATCTACGCATGAATCTCTCCTGGGTACTGCAGACAGCTGTGGCACAGTAAGAGGTACTTGGGCATAGAAACAAGCACAGGAAAGTGAGTAAAGACATAGTTCAAAAGATGTGTGAATGGTGGCAGTAAAGGGCTACTGTGAGTGGACTGGAAACTGTTCAGGGTGAGAATATGAGCCAGGAGAACCACCCAGGTGTACAGGCCTAGGTCATCACTGTGTGCCAAACCTTACTAGCACTTCACACCTACACTTCACTGGATTACTTACAATTCTCTTTTCCATACTAAATGAACATTTTTCTTTTTTTTTTAAAGTAGCTTCCTGAAAGCTTTTTACTTTGTGAACTTCTAGTTTTTAAAATTCTTTTGACTTTTAAGAATACTTAAAGCATAAACACATTGTGCTGGTGCATAAAGTATTCTTTTTATACTATTAGGTTGTAAGTGCTGTTTTGTTATATAAAGGTTTAATTTTTTAAAAAAAATTGCTGAGAATTAAGACACACATGTGCAAGCGTTCGCACACTCACACACACGCGCACGCACACACATTTTAGACCCAACCAAGATCAGGGCCATCAAAAGCCATGCTTTCTACCTCACAGTTTGTCACACATGGAGGTTTTCAGAGGCAGTAACACACGCCACTGTCATTTCTGTAGTGACAGCACCTTCTTCTGGAATCTTCCTGAAGGGTTTACTTGCAGCTAGCTCTTCAGGAGCAGGTATCTTCAGGAATGTCAGGAATGTGCCCATCATGGGACAGGTGTATAGTACAGCCAGTAGAGAACTTGTCTCGCAGATAGGAAGTTCTGGCTTTCATCTTTAGTGTTCGATAAGCCAGGTGTGGTGGTGCATGCTTGGAATCCCAGATGCTGAGAACTGGGGGCTAAAGGATCCAATCCTCAGCTAAACGGAGAGTTCAAAACCAACCTGGACTACATTTGACCCTGAGAGGTGGGGGGGCAGGAGAAATGGAGACAGAAAGAGAAAGACTAGAGAGGGGAGAGGATAGAGGAAGAGAAAAAGAGGAGAAGGAGAGAGGAGAGACAGGAGAAGAGGTGGGAGACAAAGAGGAGAGAATGGTTTGCCAAATACTAAGTACATACAATAGATTTTTCATTATGTCATTTTTATATGTATACATAGCATATTTTGATCACTTATGAACATAAACATTTCAAAGGCAAATTTGATAGTAGAACCACATGCATTTAGCAAAACAAATAGCAGCCACTTTACCATTAAGGCCTACAACCTCCTAGGTCACCGTTTTTTGACCAGGCTTACAGTCCCAGATGTGAGGATTCCCTCTGCAGAATGGGCCACAACTTCAATCAGAATTGAATGTGTAATCAGTTAGTTACTCCCATGATGGTAATGCCACTATTGCAATGGTGGGTACATCTTGCCTGGGATACAGATAACGTGGCATACAAGGTTCACATCTGAACAGCATTGTTGATGCCAAGTCTCTCTCCCAGCAGCCTTCACGGCACTTTCCATCACTAGGAAATCCAGACAGAAGTGAGGCTTCCAGCTCGGTTCCTCCAACTTGGTTTCTCTATGACACGCAACCAAATAATGTGTTATCTTCAACAAGAGAGTCTCACTATCTGGTTGTGGTAGATAATCAACAGCTACAGAAATAGCCTATAAACTTTTAGAAGCCTCGGGAGCTTCTCTGACCAGCAACTCGTAGGGAGATATCCTACTCCTGGCCCTGATATTTTTACTGAATGACCTGCCGGCTTCTGGGAGCAGGGATCTTCCATTCAAACTTTTTAAATTTTTTATGTTTTTATCTTTTTCTATAGGTATATAATGTAGATTAAACATATTCTCTTGGTTTGTTTCTTTAGCTCAACATAGATTTCCTTAAAGGTGGCAATGTAACATGAGCATTCCTCTCTCTTCATGACAACATGTTTGCCTTGGTCCATATGTCCAAGCATTTAAAAAGCTGTTAAGAACTGCAAAAGCTTCTACTAACTCTTTCACTGTGGAATTTTTGGGGGGAATTATTATTATGCTACTACCATGACAGCCTTCCTCTTCATCCTCCTCTTCCTCCTCTTTCTCTTCTTCCTCCTCCTCTTCCTCCTCTTTTTCTTCTTCCTCCTCCTTGTCTTCTTCTTCATCCTCCTCTTCCTCCTCTTTCTCTTCTTCCTCCTCCTTGTCTTCTTCTTCCTCCTCCTCTTCCTCCTCTTTCTCTTCTTCCTCCTCCTCTTCCTCCTCCTCATTTTCCTCCTCTTCCACCTCTTCCTCTTCCTCCTCTTTCTCCTCTTCCTCCTACTCTTCTTCCTCCTTTCCCCCTCTACTTCCCATGGTTTCTTTCTCTTCCAAGCCACTTCTGCATTCACGCATCCCTATTCCAATTCTGACATCTTAAGGGACTACTATAAAAGGTGCAGCCTGCCTCTGACTGGAGCATTGATATGCATTGTACAGCCATGTGTTCATTTCTGCATCTGTCTCTTATATTGCAGCTTGGTAAGATGAAAGCAAGATGAGAAATATAGGAGACCGCTTCATCTTGCTTGTACTTTTGTGTTAGCTCAAAATTAAATCGTTTTTAGTGTATGAAGCATCTAGGCTGTAGTAAGTATGAAAAAGCTTCACGTTTCTCTTTCACCCCTCGACTTCCTGAGCTCAACTCTCCTGTTTACCTGCAGAATTTATAAATGAGAAAGTGATCTCTGCCCCTTGGGGTTGCTTTAAACCCACTGACTGGTTTTAGGATGTGTGCCTTAAATATGGCCTGAAGCATAAATCCACATCAGGGTCTGTTCTGCCCCACTTCACTGGACCAAAGCAATGAGCTGACTTTATACAAAGTTTGAAGTCAAGGCTTTTATGATATGAAGAGGGGTATAGTCTAGGTTCCCTTAAGAAGTAGACCCTGAGGCAGGATCCAAATGCTAATAATTTATTTGGGAAGTGCCAGAAACGGCACCTTGGGAGTAGAGAAGTGATCTGGAGAAAAGGGGGGGGGCTGCCAAAATATGTGTGATTAAGAGGTTTCTCCCAGTGAGAAACCACTGTGTACTCCATGGGAAACTCTGGGACATACTGAAAGATACCAACCCTGACCTTATCCGTGTGCAAAGTGGATAGGGAGAGGGGGCTTTACACATAACCCTCTGACCATAGCTTGTTCAAGGTTATTTCAATGGAGGTTTGTTCCTGCAGCACGTGGTAGGTGGCTTCCAGTACCTTTGAGGAAAGCCCTGGGGACAATAGAACTGTTCTAAATCATGAAGCAGAAGGGCACAGGTGGCACTTATCACTCTGTCCCAGCTGCCCAGAACCATGCCAGGCCCGGATTCAGTCAGCCATCACTTCCTCAGCTCCTCCAGCTTCTCCCAAACAGCCTGGAGGCTGACCACAGAAGGGAAAGAGACTTAGAGCATCACCCGATCTTTAAGGCTTAGGAGGAGAGAATTTGTCAAGGAAGTGCTGGTCTCATCTAACTGAATATTCATTAATCTGCAACAAGGTAGCCAGGTCTACAAATTTCCTCAAAGTGATATTCAACTATATTTACAGAGAGAGCAAGGTGGTATTTCTACAGAGATGAATATGTAAATCTCGGAGTCTGTGAGCATCTGTGGTGGAGAATGGGAATGAGACCATGGGTATGGAGCCATGAATTCATAAAATGTTTCAAAGGATCTCTCTCCAACCTTGTGGTGTGGTGTGTTATTAAGGTACAGTAGACTTGCAAAGTACGCTGTAAAATTGAAAGTTTAATACATCATTTGTGGAAGTTTTCCTCGGAGATCCGTCTAAGAAAGGGCATTGAGGAAGAAGGCATGCCAGCTCTATCCTCTTATCCCCTTGAGGAGAGGAGCTGAGATGCCTTTTCTAGTCAGGCTTGGCCTCCCATCTGCCACCTAAAGGATCCAATTCAAGTATGGTCAGCATTTAAGGACGTGCAGGCTGTGCCCAGCACATGTATCTGGCAGAGCTGAAGAAAGTGGACACTGGGATCCCACCCCTTGCCAAGTGAAACCACCCTGGGACAAGTATGCAGGTACCCGAGAGAAGGACATCTTGACTTCATTCGCACAAGAGGACCACTTGGACCGAACACCTTCTGACGTCCATCACATGCAGACTTTTCAATACTGCAAGACCAGAACTTATAATAAAGTCCTATCCAGAATGGCCATTGACTCATGACCTCAATAGCAGTGGCAGCTAGCTACGAAACACCTGTACAAGAGAGAGCCCCTCAGCAGCACACCGTGGGTGATGAGTTATTGATATATAGATATAAATGTAGGTGTAGCTGATAGAGATAGGGACAGGGAGGCAGAGGGGGCATATAGCTCTCAGAGGAGCTACAGACTGTGAAGTATTGGTGATGGAGGGAGAATCATATGCTTCAGTGGTGTAGTCCAGTAAGCAGCCACTCATGTGCTCATGAAGGAAAATCTAATTAAACTCAGTGGGAGGGAGGGAGAGAGGGAAAGGGGTGAGGATGAAAGTAGGAGGGAGCCTGGGAACTTGGGAAGAAGAGATTCCACATGAGTGGAACTGGGATGGACAGGGTTAATGGGTGGGGTAAGTGGTCAGGCTATAGAGCGTATATGTATGGCATTGTCAAGAGTAAAGGAAAAGGCCTTGCTCAGAGTTTGCCAGACTGCCATACCAAAGCTCCCTGGATGTGGCAGCCTAAATGACAGAAATCTATTGCCTGCTGCTTATGGAAGGCAGAAGTCTGAAATCAAAGGACTGGCAAGTTTGATTTTATTCCTAAGGTTTTCTTTTTTCTTACACATGGAGATGTCTGTCTTCTCCCTGTATCTGCACAGGGTCCCTCTTGGTACATGCCTCCATCCTAATCTGCCCTTTTTATGCAGACATTAATCATGCTAGAGAAGGACCCTTCCTCATGGCCTCTTTCAAGACAATCTATAAATATAGCCACATTCAGAGGTGGTTGGGAGTTAGGTTTTCAAAGGATAAATCTGGGGGACAACCATGACAGAGGGTGACCCAGAAAGTCACTGGCTTTAGAAACAACTTGGTTGCTTCTAATTTCCCATCCCTGAAACTCTGGGGCTTTCTAACAGCACTGTCTTGTCCCTGTCAACCCTTCTCTCTGACAGAGGTGTAAATGGAACGGCAGATGCTTAGGAAGCAGGCCACCATGTCTCACTGCTCTGCATCCTGAGTCATGTCAACATTCCAAGTGGAGCCAGACCTGCTGTGACATCCTGCTATGGCTTGAATATGAAATGTCTACCATAAGTGAGCTCATGGGTACAAACACGTGCAGCCCTGGTGTTGCTTTTGTTTGGGGAAGTCATGAACTTTTGAAAGGTGAAACTTAGCTGTAGGAAGTGGGTTGCTGGGTGGTGGGGCTTGAAATCTTATAACTGGGCCCCACTTCTCATCTCTCTCTCTGCTTCCTGGTCCACAGAGATGGGACACATAGCTTCACAGTCCTGCCATCATACCCAAGAGCCACTCCCAGACTGTGCTTTCCATATCATGGTGCACTCAAACCATGGGCCAAAGTAAACCCTTCCTCCAGTAAGTTGCTTCTTCCCAAGTCTTTGTTCTCAGCAGGGAGAAAAGTAAGTAGGATACGCCTCCACCTTATCCTCCTCCAAGGGTTCATTTGGTAGAAGGGACATCATACCGCAGATAAGAGCTCAAGGCAGCAACTGAGCTCTGATCACCGAATGCTCACCCTCCCACGGGATACCAATCAATGGGCTCCGTACACTAACACACTAGACTCTAGAGACATGGAAGCCAATGCTGGATGTGAAAACCTAGCAACAGTGAGGTAACTTCCATAGCCAATTTAAAGGGAAAAAAGAGAGGCTGTGTATCTCAGTTACTTTCTCATTGCTCTGGCAGAATGCCCCGGCCAAAGTAACGTGAGGAAGAAAGAGTTTACTTTGACTTACAGTTACAGAAGGGAGACTGTCCAGCATGTCACAGAAGACTGGACAGCAGACAGAGAAGGAACGGCAGTGCAAGCAGGAAGCTAGCTGGTCTCATTCCACTTGCCACTCAGGAAGCAAAGAATAAACAGGCAATGAGACCAAGCAATAAAACCTCAAGGCCTGCCCCTAGTGATCCACTTCTTCCAGTGAAACCCCACCTCCTAACGGTTCCATAGCCCACTCAAACAGAGCCACCAGTTGGAGTCTAAGTATTCAAACTCAGGAGCCCAAGGGTGCCATTTTACATTTTAACCACAACTATAGCCCCGAGGCAGCTTCAGAGCCTTCACGCCTCAATTTCTCTCCACTATCCTCTCCTCCCGCATTCCTCACATCACTTTTCTTCTTCCTGGTCACTGTATCAAAAATGCTTTCTTCTCAATGCAGTGGCTAGGTGGGAGCCAATCTCTAAGACTGTCACCACCTCCTGGCCACCACAGTCACTTCCCCCACAGTCCTAAGGTGAGGATGAAATATTGCAAGAAAGAAGCCTGAGGTCTGTCATGTCATGGTAGTGCCCATTCAACAAGCATCCTGCCCTAAAACACACAGGTAAGCTTGTTGGGGGTAGGGTGGGGGATAGTCCTCCAGGTCTTGGCAAGCTACATCCACATCTGTCCCACAGCTATGAAACAACCGAAGTTCTTTTCCAGGGGACAATAGCTATTGCTTATGTTCAGGTGATAAGTTGGGAATCCTTGGTGAGTCATTTGTTATACACCAATAGATAACAGATACAGGCAAATTACATCCTGGCCTCCATCAGGGCGAAACCCATGCAGCATGGCATGAGCTTCCCCGGGCTGCATCAGGACCCTCTGCCCCAAATTTTATCAGTGGCACTTACAAGAAACAGCCATGTCCTACAACGTCACTGGGTTTCCTAACACCTGCTTCTAGGTGGATGGCTCACCACTCCTTCAGCTCTGCGAATGCTGTGGTAGAGGAAAGTATGAAAAACCCATTAGGAGTTAAAAACAGAGGTCTCTCCGCCTCGGGTATTCATTATCTGAGCCCCCACAGATCAGAGGTTACCTCGGGAAGAGTCAGATGAGAAGCCTGTTCTTATTTCATCTCTTCCTCACCACATTCTCACAGGGGTCTCTCCCTCCCTGCCTCATCAATGGCATTGTTTCTCTCCTGGCACATAATCAATATGCTGGGACGACAATGCAAACTGATTGTAAAGTATAATCACAGATTTCTCAGAGAAAGAGAGGATGTGGGGGTGGGGGGGAGAACTTCGTAAAGCCTGAATGTGAATCGGAAGAACCGCTGACATTGTGTGCAAAGGCTCCCACCAAGCCGCACAGGGAGGGTTTGAGCAGTCAACCACTCGAGAGCAGGAAGTAGCAAGAATGGGGACACTGTGACAACTTGGAAAGAGACTGAAGTTAAAGGATCAAAGGCATAAGAGAGGCTCTTGAGAAAAGTGGCCAAATGCTCCAAGAGTTTTTGCACAAGAGTAATCTGTTTAGGGTTGTACTGTCAAAGTCAAACCTGAACTTGAGAATGTTAACATCATTCTGTTGACCATTTTTCTTTTCTTTTTTTTTTTTTTTTGGTTGGGAAAGTTGTTTCAAAATTAAAGCCAGCTCTTGAGTCACTCTGTTCAAAAGAGTGGGTGAGTAAAGGACTGCAGACCCAACTTCAGTGCTAAGGCTGACCTTGAACCCAGAATCTCTTACCTCAGCCTCCCAAGAGCTGGGCTCCAGAAATGTATCACCATGCCCAGCTTGGCCTCTTTAACTTTAACGTGTGTGTGTGTGTGTGTGTGTGTGTGTGTGTGTGTGTGTGTGTGTG
>NW_021621113.1:651304-713650 GCF_004785775.1 Grammomys surdaster | reverse complement strand
GTGTGTGTGTGTGTGTGTGTGTGTGTGTGTGTGTGTGTGTGTGTGTGTGTGAAATGCAAGTGTGTGTACCTATGTACATGCCTGTGGAATCCCAAGGTTGACATTGGGGGTCACATCTATTCAGTCTTCCATAGTATTCTTTTGGAGGAAGCATCTCTTAATGAAATTCAATATGACTCATCTCCCTCGCTACCTTGTCTCCCTCTTCTCGGAATGGAGTTATAGGCAGGCACCACACTCCAAAGACCTTTCCCTGTTAAGTCATCATCTGGACTGCGGTCTCTTTTTAAGGGGTCATTTAAACTAATATTTTCTAATATTAGTTTAAACTAATAGTTTCTAATATTTTGCAAACATCCCAGTATATCAAAAGCCAGCTCAAACACAAGGGACAGAACAGGGTGCTTCTACTGAAGAACTGGCCTGGATCTTCCTTTCTGTTCAGCTGAGTTTTAGAACTTTCGTGTCTCTCCTTCTTTCCCTGAAGATTCCAGGGAACTAAATCAAACTTTACTACAAGTGTGCTTTAGTCTCTCTTTTTATCCTTGGTCCCAATTTTCCCTTGCTATCCACCCTTCACCAAATCTATTGAATATATACTTTGTAGGCCAGAATTTTTTTTTTAATCCTGACACTGCTCTATGGGTGCTCCCTGGGAACTTTCTAGTTGCTTTACTAAGTGGCCTATCTCTTCTTCTCATGACCTTGGCCCCCTTAAGCCTGTGACTGCATTGGCAACACGCCTTCCCTTTCCCCTCCTCTCTTGCTCTTTTCTAACACAAAGTGCTCTGCTAATTTACCTCTGACATTTCTCCCCTCTCTTTTCTCAGCATAGAAACTCCACTGCCTAAAACATTGGCTTCCTTTCGGTATTTCTAAACTGTTTCTAGAAAGGCTCCGTGATTCATCTGCCCTTCCCCCCAAAGCCAGACAAGATGATGCTAAGCCATTCTGGGCCCACAGATTCTGATACCCACTCACGTCCCCCAACCAGACACATATCCCTTTAATTTCCTCAACTTATTCTACAATGTTTGAGCTATACAGAAAGGTTTAAAGAATAATGCAATGATTATCTGCATGCTTTGCCCAGCTTAAGCAGTAAAACATTACTGCCGAGGTGAAGCCTTCCATCTCCGGCTCATTTTCAATTATTAAAGAAGCAGACAGAAGGGGTTGTATTTGAGGGCAGCCTGGGAGTTGGTGCCATCATGAATAAAGCACACATCAGCCATAATTTCTGGCTTATATGCACTCCCACAGACACCATCCACTACAATCTAATGAGGGATCTATTGTTCTTCTAGCTTAAGGATGAGGAAATAAGTTCTGAGGTCATCTGATGCCATAGAGTCCAGTGGTTAACATATAAGCCAAGGAGCCAGACTGCCTGGGATTGAGCCCTGGTTCCAGGACATATGCATTTTCTCTGCCCCTATTTTCCAGTGTCTAGAATAGAGGTGGTGTGGAGCTTTCATGAGGCTTGTAATGTGTCTTTACAGTAGAGCTTGGGCTGTTGTGATATATAAGAGTTTGTTGCTGCTGTTACTACCATGCTATTTTCTGATCCTCCCATTAAAGACAGCAAGGATCTCAAATGCCTATAACTACAATCTATCAGCCTCCCCACCTCGATATCCCAGGCTCAAAACAAATCATCTACTATCTTAAAGTCCATAGGGGAAACCTCCTTTTGAGTCATTGGTCAGAGGAGTCTCAGAGTCTCTCAGAAACAATATAGGTTATTATTATTACCATTAGCTTCTTCCAGAAAAAGAAGGGAAGACTCTACTGCTAAAGATGCCACACACTTTGGACACAGAAGTTAGCAGAATCAATCTGAACATGACCTGGAAGTTTCATCCCTAAGGATAAACTCTCATAGTATTGAGAGAAACCATGCAAGCTGCTAAGGGACAAAGTTATCCAGCTGTGATGCCTAAGAACCATAAAGTAACCCAGAACAACATGATACTCCGGATAGTGCAATAGTGACATTTGCATCTTGGAAGTAACCAGCGATTACCTCATTGGATTTAGGCCCTGCTCAATGGAGGGAATTCATTCCTGGCATTGTTAACATAGCCAATTGCCTATGGCTGGTGAAGCCATAGAACCTAGTAGAACTTACTACTGCCACTTTCCTAAACCATAATGATTTCTAATTGAATACTAAATATGTATCCTTATATCAGCATGTAAATACAGTTCTCACCCCTCATCAAAGAAGCTTCTTTTTGCAACAGACAGATCATTACAGGAAACCACAACTGGTCAAAGTGCATAGATCAACTAACTGTGGTGTGCTTATCCTCAGTTAACACATCGATAACACAACCCCTGTACTTAAGGATCAGGGGATATTACAGAAGAAGGAAGGGAGATTTAAGAGCTAGAGGACCAGAACATCTGCTGTTAAACAGTCTCTTCTAAAACAAAAAGAGGACATGACATGGGGGTGGGGTAGGAAGGAAGGGGTGGATCTGGGAAGAGCTGGGAGAAGGAGGAGTGGGAGTGTGAGTGTGATTAAGATACTTCATATAAAATTCTCAAAGAATTAATAAAATGTTATTTTCAAAAACCATAAAGCCAAAAACCTACACTTCATGACTCATCCTTGCAAGGTTCAGTACTTGGCCTCATTCTGATTTTGTGTCCCTCTGGCATTGGGATATGTCTTGTGCCTCAGTATCCCTGGGCTATGAGGCCAGAATCTCTCTACAGCTGGCAACCTACCAAGAATACCTCATCAATGACCTTTCTTCTCTCATACCTTTGCCTGGTTTAGTGGCATGCCCTTGGGATTTTGATAACCATATCACCAAGCAAATACCTTAAGCCAGTAAATCTGTTTAACCTGTGCATCTGATCACCACTCTTATCATCCCCGATCCCACCCACGCCCTCCAGTCCAGTGAGGTTCTCTTTGGACAAGTCGCCCATCTTGAGAATGGTAATGCTTCATCTCCTCCAGGCTCCACTTCCTCCTTAACTAAATGATGAGATTGGCTTTTAGATCTATACCCTCTTTCTAATCAGCCTCCACACTTGGCGTTTACCCTCGGAGCTTATAAGCAATTTGAAGCCAAGAGCTGGGTTAGGCCTTCAAACAAATGCAATTGCACTTTTATTGCTGCCGTCATTTCGAGGTGCTGAGTAATGAGATTGATCTCTCTGAGAACGGAAAGGCAAATTCGTGGCCACTCAGCAGCCAGCTCTTACTTCTTTAGCATCTGCTGCTGCTGAAGACTATGTCTTATTTGTCCTCATTTCTGGTCATCATAACCTCCCAGTCCAAGATTTCAAGATGGTATTCAACCAAAACAGACTCCACTTAGTCCCGTTTATCTCTCTCTTCTTTTAAATTGTCATGGGGAAAAAGGTTCCTTGAGAAGTAGAATGAAAAACAGAGAAGACTCGCTCCAAAGATCATTTGGTAAAATATGTTTAAACTCTCTGGAAATGACCCTGAAAGCATAAGGAAAAGGAAGAACTGTCTTCAAGCAAGTCTACCAAGTCTCATTAGAACAGTGAGAATCTATAACACTTGACACCAGATCCACTTATTATCTCCAACTACCTCTCTAGTTCCATATTGTACAAACTATACTTAAGCTAGTTTGAAAAAACAAAACCAAAAAACCTAGAGCTCCTTTCACTTCTAGCTCCCAGTCTATAACCATGATTTCATCCTGAAAGGAGACGACTACTGGGAATTCTCACCTCCTCTCCCTATGCTATAGAAGTTCTACTACAGTTGATGCAACAGAGAGAGCCAATCTTGCCCTTCTAGCCCCCACTCTCAGGGTAGGAGTTCTACATTAGGCACAGATGGGCTGACAGCACTGTGGACAACCTCTCAAGTCACAGCTTGTTTGTAGACAAGGAGTTCCATATTACTTAAGGCAAAAAAGAATATCTCATAATGGTGAAAAAAAGAGTCGGTCTCAAAAATACAAATATGCAAAACCTGATATGATTGGAAAATGAAGTAGATAATTCTCTAATAATTGGAAACCTTAGTAAGAGGTACAAAGTTGATGTTCGATAGTTGGCAAACCAGTTAGGCAGAAGGCTGAGAAGAAAGAAGATCATGCAACAAGCCACCTAGACCCAAACTGCAGAACATGGCATATGGTGCTAGCAATTCTTTGAAGGGCACATAGATCACTCTATAGGATAGACCTTATGCTAGACCACAAATTAAAACCAATAACTATCAAATGGTTGGAATGAACTAGAAAAAGATGCTCTTTGACCATACAGAATTAAGAATCCAAACAAAGACATGAAAATTAAATAGCACACAGCTAACAAATGGAAATTAGTAAGGACTTTGTGATGAATGGAAAGAAATGTACAGCACACCAAAACCAATAGTGTGCAGCCAAAGGCGCAAGTAGAGGGAAACACATAGCTTTAAAGACTTGCCTTAAAAACCAAAATGAAAGAGCTCATTGACCCCTTAAAATTCTTCCTTAAGAAGCTAAAACATTAAGAGAAAATTGAACACAAAGCTAACAGCAAGTATGAAATTATAAGGACCAGAGCCAAAAATAAATAAAATGCAGAATAGCAAAACAAAGAAAATTAGAATCAAAAGATGGTCCTTAAGAAAGCAAACAAACAAGGGCTGAGAAGGTAGCTCAGTGGGTAAAGTGCCTACTGTAGAAACCTAAGGACCTAACTTTGGGCACTCAGAATCCATATAAAGTCAGGGAAGACAGTGCCTATCTGTCCTACAGTAAACTGGGAGGAAGAGATATGAGAATCCCTGGAAGCTTGTAGGCCAGCTAGGCTGAAGTTTGCAGAGGCAATAATAGCATACAACGGAGAGCATGCACCCAAGATTAAAACCTTTACACAGGTGCCATACCATATATGCATATGCCTCCATAAACACAGAGAGACATGTGCGTAAGAGTGTATGTGTGTGAGTAAGTGTATGTGTGTAGGGGTGTGTCAGTAAAATTGTGCCGGGGATTGGCTCAGTTAGTACAGTGCTTGTCTACCATGCACAAAAGCCTGGGTTGGATCCCCAGCGTGATATCAAATCAGGCATGATGATGTAGTACTGTAATCCTAGCTCTTAGATGGTAGAGACATAAAGACCAGATGTTTAAGATCATCCTTAGTTACAGAGCAAATGCTAGACCAGCCTGGGCTACATGAGACCCTGTTTCCATTAGTAATATATTTCTTAAAATGTAATGTATTTGAAAAAAAACCCAGTAAGATTGGCAAACCATTAGCTAAAATAACCAAGATGGAAATGAATTCCCAATTTTCTCAAATCAAGAAAGAGGTTATTTTCCTTGCAGAAATGAAGAGAATTATAAGGGAATTCGAAAACTGACTGTGTGCCAACAAATGTGATAAGCTAAGTGAAATTGTCAAATTTCTAGAAAGACAAAATTACTAAAACTAACCCAAGAAGTAGGAAACATGAATAACAACCACGCAGCAAGTCAAGAGATGAAATTATCAATTTTGAAACCTCCTACAAAGAGAAGGCCAGTTCCAGATGGCTTCACCAGAAGTCACCATTTGGTAACTTCTGGCAGCCAAGAAACACCAACCCTTCATGGAATCTTCCCAAAAGTGAAATAAGAGGCTAGGCTTCCCACTCACTCTGTGACACGAGTATGCCCTTATTTAAAAATGAGAACGATATCACAAGAAAAAAAAAATTTAAAGAAAAAGCCAACTGCAAATCAGCTTTATGAACATACTTGTATAATTCTTTAAAGATTCATTTTTACCATTTTATATTATGTGTATTATAATGGTTTGTGCATAGGAGTGCAGGGTGCCCTTGGAGAGCAGAGGTCGCTGGAGCTTGAGCTGCAGCCTATTATGAGCTGCCTGATGGAAGCCCTGAGACTTGGATTTGGGTTCTCTACAATAGTACATGCTTTCAATCACTGAGCCATTTGTATAAATTTTTAACAAAATACTAGAAAACCAATTGCAGCAACATATAAAATAGGATTATACACCATGGTCAAATGGGATTTATATTAAGAGTGTCAGCGAATTAATATTTGAAACTCAATTTAAGCAATATAGTAGATTCATAAAGAACAAAAGTCTAATCATTTCAAAATATAGGGAAAAGTATCTGACAGAATCTAATAGTGTGTGAATGTGTGTGTGTGTGTGTGCGTGTGTGTGTGTAAGAGAGAGAGCATGAGTGTGTGTCCTTGTTCACACATACAGAAGCCAAATGAGTGAATTTCTATCCGTCTCCATATTATTCCATTGAGTCAGGCTCTCACTGAAACCAGAGAATTTTTTTTTTAGCTTGGCTGGCTGTCGAGTCTTCCCGAGTTCACACCCCTTGCCTCTCTTCAGAGCTGAGATTACAGGTCCTGTGAACCCATGCTGAATTTTTCACTGCTGGGGATCCAAACTCAGGTCCCCAAGCCTGCCAACCAAGCATTACCTACTGATCAATCCCCCAGACCTTAGTATTCCTTGCTTTTCTTTTGCTTGTTTTACTTAATAATTTTTAAATTAAAATCTAATTATATTACTTTCCCCATCCCTCTCCCCCCTCCAGCCCTTCCCATGTACTCCTCTCTCTTGTTCTCTCTCAAATCCATAGTCTCTTTTTCTTTACTTGTGTTACATGTATGTTCCAAAATGTACAAATAGAACCTGCTCAGTCCATATGATGTTACCTATATGAATCATTTCAGGTCTGACCACTTGGCATCAGATGGCCCATTGAGGTCTTACCTGGGGAATGCTATTTCACCTTCTCAGAGTTCCTGCATTGTCTGTAGTTTCTTATCTAGGGTTGGGGCCCACTGAGCTTTCCTGCTTCCATGATGGCATGTCTATTGGGATCCATCTGATAGGTTATTTCTCCATGGCTGGTGAAATGAACCAATTCAAGACAGATTAGATTAGATTAAAGGCAGGTTTATTGGGAAGCTGCTCTCAGGTGAATTTACTGGCCCCAAGGACTGAGGCAGGGGAGTCCCCATGGGCAGATGAGGTGGAAGGGGAGAAAAAGAGAAAGGGCTTGTATGCAGAGAAGAGAAAAGAAAGAGGAGAGAGAGGACAAAATATCTGAATTATATAGGGAAGAGTCTCTAGGAGGAAGGACAGCCCAGCTGTTGGACTGGAACGTTCAGGGTTGGGGGCAAGGTATGCCAGGTAGGGACTGAGGAATGTTGGGAGAGCCTGGAGGCCAGGTCTGCTTTGGTATGTAAAATATGTGCCTCAGTCCCTTGTTCCAGGGTTAGGGTTCAAAACCAAACATCCCCAGCCTTTGGGTCTTGTCTGAGCAGCCATGTTGTTAGAATTTCATGGGTAAAGATACATGGAGGTTGCTAGGAGATACACTCTCACAGTAGACTTCCTGTTTCCCTGGCTCTTATCTTTCCACCCCCTCTCCAGTATTGATTTACAGTAAAACTACTGAACAAATTAGAAATGGACACTTGCTTGACTTGGTTTAAAGGATACGTACAAAAAGTTCTCAGCCAGCAGATCATTTCACCCAGGTGAAAGTCTGGCTGCACTCTTCCTCAGATTAGGAACAAGACAAGGTGTCCCTCTTTACTGTGTTTATTCAGTATTGCTATGAGGTTTCTAAGGCTTATGCCAGAGTAACTAAACCAAACACACACACACAAATTGAAACAAATCAAATCATTTCAAATGGCATGCAGGTCCACATATGTTCATGCATGCATGTGTATGTGTGTGTACATTTAAATATGTATGTAATCCACTAAAACTATTCAAATTAGGAAAGTGAGTTTGATAAGGACATAGGACACATGATTCACTTATATTTTTTTTTCTATTACTGGCAATAAGCATTCTGAAATGAAGTTAGAAAAGAATTCCGTTTATAATGTCATTCAAAGGAATAAAGTGTTTAGAAATAAAATTAACCAAAAAAAAGGACAAGATTTGTACAACCACAAAAATTAAAAGAAATTGAATCATCTCTAAGTGAGTGGAGTGACCTCATGGATTGGAAGGCCAAGTGCAGGGAAATGGCCGTGTCTCCAAATCACAGTGTCAATTTTCCATAATCCTTGTCAAACTGCCGGCTTCTTTTTGGCAGACCCAGGAGAACTGAGCTTTAAATTCATATGGAAATTTGAGAGCTAGGAAATAGCTAAGAACCATCTTGAAAAATGGCAAAATTGAAAGAATCGGATTTCAAGATTCCAAAAACTGACACGGACTTTTTGGATAATCAAGATGGTGTGGTCCTAGCATAAAGACTGACAGAGACACCCACATTGCTGACTCTGAAGGGAGGAAACAAGGCCTTACGTTAGTGGTCAGTCCGTTGTCCACAAGAGGACTGAGGTGATTCAACAGAGAGGAAGCAATCATTCAGCAGGTAAATCTGAGACGACTGGATTTCCCCAGTGCACATGAATAAACGCAACTTCCACCTCAATTACAGACAAAGTTAATGTAAAATTGACTGTAGAGTTTAAATATACATTCACAAGCTATGAAAGTAAATTTGTGCCACTTTAGACCAGGTAATCGTTTTCTTAGACATTATTAAAAAAAAACATAAGCAGTAAAGTAAAAATTAAGAAAAATTAGAATATACATCAATATTATACACACACACACACACATACCACATTATTGGTGCTGTAGATGGTACAATCAGGAAAAATAAAACAAAAAACCCACAATTTGAAGGATGGCATAAATATTTGCTAATAATTTTATCTAATAAAAGCGTTAGATCCATAATATATTTCAAAATCTCTTCTAACTCAGTGATAAAAAATATAAATTACCTAATTTCAGAATGAACACATGATTCGAGTAGTAATTTCTCTAAGGAAGATACACAAATGGCCAACAAGCACATAAAAAGGTGCTTAACATCATCACTCATTAAGGAAATACCAGTCAAACCCACAATGAGACACCACTTCACCTAATAGGATGGCCGTAATTTAAAACCCAAGCAGTAACAGAGGCTGACGAGATGGCTCAGCTAGTAAAGCGCTTGCTGCACACGCATAAAGACCTCAGATCAGATCCTCTGCACCCACATAAAAAGACAGCCATAGTACAGCCTCCCGCATCTGTAGCCCAGTTCTGTGGGGCAGAGACAGATAAACCTCAGGGGCTTCTTAGCCAGTCAGTCTCGAGAAGCTTGGGTTCAGTGAGAGATCCTGACTCAAAAGCTAAGGTAGAGAAGTGATTGAGGAAGATACCCAACACTGATGTCAAGCCTCTACATGCATATGATAGGAAAGGGCACACACAGACACACGCATACAAACACACACACAAACATACATATGCACACACTCACACATACACACACACATGCATGCAAACATGCACACACACATATACCACATGCACACACCGGTGCAAGTAATAACAAATGCTTGCAAAGAGGTGGAGAAATTGGACCCTCCATGGCTGGTAGGATATCCAAGTGATGTCCCACACATACTGTGATGGGATAGATCTAGAAGCATGATGTTAAATGAAAGAGAACAAGCTCAAAGACCACATATTGCATTCATTTGAAGTTGCCACTTAAATAAAAGGTCCAAACTAAGAACATCTATAATGATGGAAGGTAGACTGGATGTTCCCTGGAGCTTAAGTAACAGATAAAGGGATTGATATGAGGAACAACTACTGAGGATACAGTTTCTTGGAAAGAGCAAATGCTCCAAAATTAGAGTGTGGTAACAGTTGTAGAAACTTTTCAATATATAAATGCATGCATCATACTACACACACACACACACACACACACACACACACACACAATGAATGCCACCTTTTGGGTTAATTGTTTGGTATGTGATTATACTTCAACAAGGATGCTGAAAAACTGTGTCCATTCTTTATAAGCTGATCTACAGATGCAATGCAAATCTAGTCAAAAATGCCATTATCTGATGTTAGTGACAGACTAATGTTAAAGCTTATATGGAGAAGCAAATGGCCCAGGATAGCCAACACACTGCAAAAAGAGAATAAGGTCTGATGGATGATACCCAGCTTAGATACTTACTGAAGGGCTATGATAACTAGGACAGCATGTAGTGATGGAAATACAGACAGACAAGTTAACAGTAGAGACTCAAGAGCTCACAAATAGATCCATAAACACAAAGTCAACTAGTCTCAGACAAAGGAGTAACAGCAATTCAATAGAGAAAGGAAATTCTTCTCAACAAATCATTCTGGGACAATTAAACATCCATGCTTTAAAAACAAATTTTACCTATACACTGAGAGCCCCTGCCTCAGTGCGTAAGGTGGAGAGTGATCCCTGAAGACTCCCCTGCACCATCCTTGGGCCTCCATGAGGATGCACTGCTCATACACATGCAAGTGAAAAGAAAGGAAAAATTGGAAGCAGCTCCAGAAAAGGCACTGTTAAATGGAAAAGATGAACCACTGGACAGAAGTAAAGAACACCCAAAATGTGATTGGTAAGGGATTTGCATCCAAAATATAAAGGGAATGCTTGAAAGTCAACAGGGATCTGAATGGATACACCACAGATGTGTGAGAATGGCCAACAAGCCCAGGGTAGCTGTTCAGCTTTACATGAAAGAGACTACTAGGGGACAAAAATCTGAAGCACAGGCAATATCTAATATTGGCAAGTACATTGTTGTCTGGCATTATTCCTGGGTAGAAATGAACAAACATTTACTTACCTCCGACAGGAAACTGGCCACAGACTAAATAACAAGACCACAAAGTCCAAATTAACAAACCAATGGGTTTATTGGGTTATTTACAGAAGTATGGTTGGGCAACTTAAAAGCATCTACATCACTGAAAACCCATCCCAGCATGAATGAAGGCTCACAAAAGCTGGAACCCAAAGCTCCTTACAACTTGCAGGCTGAAAAGGTCAGAAAGTCTCTTCTCTTCCCCATCTTTATTACTTAGATAGCCTTAAAGAAGGTACCTTGTACATTTGCTAAATTTCAGGGACTTCCTGAGACTTGTGAGTATTTACTTCCTGATTCTTTTTTTTTTCCCCGGTTCCAAGGGAAGGGGTTTATTTGGGGAAGGGAGTGGGAGAGAGGAGCGGGAAGATGTCGAGTGAAGAGAAGAGGAAGAGCTACTTCCTGATTCTTAAGGAACATGTCTATAGAATTCTGAGTCCCACAGGACAGACATGCAGCCATGAGGGACTCATTCAGTACTGATAGGAATGCAGAATGGTGCAGCCACTTTGGAAGACAGTTTGGGCCTCACAACACTAAGCACCCTCTTATCATATGACCCAGCCATCATACTCCTTGGTCTTTACCCAAATAAGTTTAAAATCGATACCATGGCAAAAAAACAGCCACACAAATAAATTATAGCAGTTTTATTCTTGATTGCCAATATTTAGTCACAACCAAGGTTTCTTTTAATAGCTACATAAATAAACAAACCATGATATGTGTATACAATGGAAAAATACTCAGTACTATAGAGAAATGAGCTATCAAGCTGTGGGAAGATAGGACAGAGTATCAAACACTACAAAACAAAACAAGCCAATGGGAGAATCTCCATATTGTTTAATCCCAACTATGTGTTATTCCAGACAAGGGAGAAGCAATAGGATCTGTGGTTGCTAGGGGGTTTGGAATAAACATGAAAAGCACAGTGGGTTTTAGAGCCATGGAACTCTTGCATATAATAACTGTAATAACAAATACATGTCAAGACCCATAGAAAGCACAACCCAAAAAGTGACCCTTCTGTGAACTATGCACTTTAGTTAATGCTGTAAAACACTGGCTCAAGGATTGTCATAAATGAGCTAAGTCATGGCTCAAGATTTCTCACGCATCCACTGGGGCTTAGTCACCTCAAAGCTCAGTCACTTCCACGCTTACTTATGGGGCTGCTGGCAAGACTACATTCCTTCAACTTGTTGGATTGAAGATGCCCCCCCTTTTTTTGTCTGTATAGACCTTTCTGGTAGACAGCTCACACATAACATTTGGCTTCTGTCTTAGTCAATGTTCAATTGTTGTGAAGACACATCGTGACCCTGGCAATGCTTAGAAAAAGAAAAGCACTTAATTGGGGCTTGCTTACATTCAGAGAATTAGTCTGTGTGAGTGTGTGTGTGTGTGTATGTGTGTGTGTGTGTGTGTATGCATGCATACACACATATATATGTATGTAGAGAGAGTATGACACACATACTAAGTTCAGATGCCCACACCTCACTCTGAAGCACTTGGATTCATATCTCCTGGTAAAGAACCTGGAATCTATTTTTAACAAGTACCTCCAGGTAATTCTTAGCATCAGCCAAGTTTGAGAAACACTGTCTTAGAACATGTCTCTTTCATCTTTCCCTGGTTCTGGGCTGGTGAATAACTGCCTATAGCAGGCATCACTAATTGATCACAGGACCCTTTCATACAGCTAGACCTGGTTAAGACCTCCCAACCCTTAACAAGCACTCGAGACAGCCACCAGTCATCACGTAGAATCACACTGGAGGGGAAGTAGAATTGTTACCTCAGCCCTAGTTAATATGTATTCATGGGAGCTTGGTAGATTCCTGGCCTGTTGGTGATGGATACTCAAATAATCCAGGTATAATGGCTCTGGGAAATCTTAAATCCATCTGGAACCTTCTGCTTATAACTGGACAGTTCCCCAGCAAGATGACTGCAGAGAAAGCCTGAAGGCTCCTGCGTTCAACATTTTCCTGCTGTTTCTTCAGGTAATAAGTTCATCCTGGCTGTAGGGAGTATAATTGTGTCTACCATTCTTGAGAAACATCATGGATGGTGTAGGGTAGGGGAGGTTTCATTAGGTTTTGTAAGTCTCCATCAAAGGATAGGCCTCTGAGTAGGTACAAACCCTTGCAACAGCAGCAGACCCACACCACTTCCTTGGCTTCTGGGAGTCACAGGACTTCACTTCGAATAAATCTGCTAATACACATGTTGAAAATCAGTCCCCACATTTAGACTTGATGGTGTTTAGAAGTGGAACCCTGAAGAAGTAACTAGGATCAGATGAGGCCACCAACATGGGGTTTCCACAGTGGAGCTGATAGACTTCTAAGAAGAGAGATCTGAGCTGATGCATACCTGCTCCGTATCATCATACGACAGTATGCACCAGCGTATGATACAGGAAGAAGACCCTTGACTCCTGCAGAGGAGATGCACATACCATATTCTGGGAGTCCTCAGACTCTGGAACTGTGAGCTGTTTGACCTCTAATTTATAAATTACCCAGTCTAAGGAGTTTTGCTATAGCAATAGAAAACAGAGGAAGACACACAATATTACTGTCGTCAATCATCTCAAAAATCTAGGTTTCACCAAAGGAACTAACCAGACCAAGACCAGGTAAGAGTGTAAAAGTATGCCTCAGAAAACACTGAGGTCTGGTGGAGCAATCAGGAAATCCAGTTGTTGCAGCAGAAAGTCAAAAAGAGATAAAATAGCAGACAACAGAGGGGGGCTGGATGGGCCCTGGGTCAGAGAGCAAGAGAATGAGTGTGGAGGGAAATATGATGATAGCAGTGCCCCAACGTGGGGGTGGCATTCCAGGGGTGGGAGGCACAAGCATCTGCATGGAAGACTAAACTGCTTGCTTCTGGGGGTCAGTCAGGAGTAGCAGCATAGTGGGCAGCCTTGTGCTTCATGTAGGAAGCTGAAAGGAACAGTTTAACTAGCCATGGTGTGGCGGGAGAGGGAATGACTGACTCATGCCACAGAAGAGACATTAACATAAGCCATTTACAGGAACCTACCTGACCAGCACCCTGTCCTAGCATCCTACAGACAGTCCCCAGCCCATAACTCATACATATGAAGCTTCTACTGATCATTTAAGACCTCCCTCTGATAAAGGCCAATCAAGGTCCACCAGATGTTTGAAGAACCTCTCTCAGACGGAAGCAAAAGACTAAAAATAAACCTAGGAGGCAAAAAAAAAAAAAAAGTCAGAGGAAATAGAAGCAATGTGGGAAGGAAAAAACAAGCGTGTAATTAATATCTTCAGAGATGAAGACAGAGCCACTGTATCCTTAACCAGAACATGCAATTATTAAACAGGAGACATTCAACAGAGGTCTTGAAAATTAAAACATATTGTAACAGAAATAAACAACTCAATGGGATGGCTGTAGAACTATGAGGAAAGAGTCTTCAAAGGGAAGCAAATGGTTTCTGAGATAGAGAGTCTGAGAAAATGGAGGAACGACAGATGCTCCGGGAAGTGAGATTCAGAGGATGGGGTCACCGAAGCAGTAAACGAACACTTGAGTCTCTAGGGTGAGTACATCACTTGGTGCCGCAAGAAGGATGGAGACAGCTTCCACTCGTGATGTCCCAGAGGCAGGAACTGAAACAGCATGGGGCTCATCCTCGGGCTCATCCTCACCCTCAGCCTGTGGAGTGTGGCAATAGTGGAAAGAACTCAGAAATACTTGAGAACCCACTTTACACTTTGATATTCAGTCAAACCATCAGACAACTGTAAAGCTTTAATGGAAAAATCATCTCCCGTACACAAACTCAAAAATATCGCCCACTGTGAATCCTTACTCAGAAAACTACTGAAAGGTATTCGCTATCATTTCGAGAGGATAAATCAAAAAGGAGAACCAGGAAACAAATAATTTAATTCAGGAGCAGTTGAAGGGAATTCTGCATTCAATGGTATGGGAAAGGTCCAGGTTGACAGATGAGTGGCAGCCCAGGGTAGAGCAGAAGGACCAAGAAGAGAATTACACCACCACATAATTCAGTACATGTCAACATATTTAAAAGAAAATTATAATCCTGTCAGAGAAGTTGGGATGAAATAGTGATCCCTCCATAGAAAACAAATAAGTGACAAATCATGACAATTATCACCCCACACAATTGTGACATAAAGGAAATACAAGCACAGGGCCCCATGTATCTCAGCCTAAAAATAGTGCAATCATGATCGTGTTGGTGCTAAGTACTGCTATTACCCCCAAAATAATACCGTCATACTGGGAGGGTGGGTGAAGTACATCTGTGAGTAATAAAGCCATGTCTTACATAGAATGGGGTTAATAAACGATAAAAGACAGTACATTACAAAGTTATTTACAAGTATAGAATTCATAACTGGAGGGAATAGCTAAAGAAGGTAGAAATCACAGCCTCGGAAGAGGAGCAAACAGAAGAAGGGGAGAACACTGCCTTCTCTTAAAGCCCAGGAAGTATTTGTGAATTCAGTGCATGAAACTTTAAAATGGAGCACATACAAGATGACAGTGAGTCAATGTGAAAGTTCTTGATTATGGTAACGGAGTTATAGGTGTGGAGGGGAGGGGTCATAATTCTTAGGAGATGCATGATAAGGCACTTAGTGCTTGCGTGACTCCATCATGGTTTTAAGTCACTCGTCAAAAATGATAAGAGAGATGGCAAATACATGATTGATGTGTGTATAGGTGATAGATAGATAATTAATTGATTGATGGTAGGCAGATAAATAAATGATAGAAAAATAAAAGAGAGATAGGTAGATGATAGGCAACAATAAATAATAGAAAATGATTGTTTATGGGTAGAAGATAGATTATAGATGTATAAATAATAAGTGGACAGATAGATAATATATGATAGATGATTGATAGACAGATACATGATAGATAGATAGATAGATAGATAGATAGATAGATAGATGATAGATAGATAGATGATAGATAGATAGATAGATAGATGATAGATAGATGATAGATAGATGGATTAGATAAATAGATGATATATAGATTGCAGATAGATGATGTATAGGTGATAGATAAATGATAGATGATACATGGATGGTTGATATACAAATGATAGATAGGTAGATACATGGATGGATAGATAGATAGATAGATAGATAGATAGACGGATGGATGGATGGATGGATAGATGGATAGACATTCCAAAGTATTAAATGCTGAACCCCAGCATGAGTATGTAGTTGGTCACTAAGCTTGTCTTTCAGCCTTTTTGTTATAAAACAAAAACAAAGCCCTCTTGGGAAGAATTGGTAAGTTCTTCCTAGAGTCTATCCTAAAAAAAAAAAAACATAATAGGTCCTCCCCAACCAAGCCCTATAGGACTAAAGAACTGTAGATTAGAAACACCAATGTCCACCATTCCCTTCCCCCACCCTGGATCACTGAAATTCATTTAAAAATCTTGTATAAAGAAGGTCTCATCTTCACAGGACTCCGCTATGAAATGTCAGAGCACATTCATGTTATTTTTTTTATTTCTGTTTTGAGACAGTGTCTGTCAGGCCAGGCTGGCCTCCAAGTCAAGAACGTCCTGTTGGGTTTCTAGAATTATAGACACATGTCAACATAATCAGCATGCTAGGCCATGTCTGATCAGTGCCTTCTACTTCTAGGTAGAGGCTCCAGCCTCAGAATGATAAGTCACATGTGTGTGTCTGTTTCTGTGCATATTTCTGTGTGTCTATGTGTGTCCATCTATGTGTGCATGTGTATGTGTGTGTGCATATGGATGTGTGTGCATGTGAATGTGTCTTTGCACCTATGTGTGTGTTTCTGTATGTGTATATTTCTGTGTGTCTGTATGTCCATCTATGTGTGTGTATCTGCACGTGTATATGTGTCTGTGTGAATGTGTGTTTCTGCGTATCATGTGCGTGTTTGTGTGTGTGTGTGCATACAGGCATGCCTATTACACATACTATACAGTTGACACTTATTATTATTACAGCAGTGTAAACAGCAAGACCTTCCTTTCAACAACGCGTATGTGTTTCTGGGGAGGTCTCTGTCACCTTTCTTTCAGTCCCCACACTGTAAAGGGTGTCCTCACCATAGTCTGTCTTGGTTTCATTTTCTTTTGCATTTTGGTGTTTTTCCTTGATCATTTTATTCTTTAATATAGTCCCAAGCATGTTTTGAAACAAGGCCTGGTGTTCCTAAGTACAAGAAGGCTGTGGTGTGTCTGACAGTAAAAAATATGTGTGTTAGGACAGCTTCATTCAAGCATGAGTTGTACCACTGGCTGTGAGCTAGGTGTTCACCAATAGCAATATATTAAGTAACTTGCCTTTTAATAGAAACACAATAAAAGGCAATGTGCTGTTGGTCTATGGGCTGCAGGAGCGAAGGGCTGTGTTTCCCCAGGATGTGCAGAAGCAGTGATTTACAATCCACTGTCTCAGTGTTTGTGGTTACTCTGTAGAACATGAGCTTCCACGAAGAACGAGCATTGATTATATAGGGATTGGACAGGTGGCTCAGTGGTTAAGAGCACTGGTTGATCATTCAAAGGACCTGAGTTCAATTCCCAGCACCCACATGGCAGCTTGCAACCATTAATAATTCCAGTTCCAGGAGACCTGGAATTTTCTTCTAGCTGCCCTGGACACTGCATGCACTGGTGGATAGACATACATGCGAAAACAAAACTATACACATAAAGGACAGAAAAAATTTAGGTAAGTCTGTAAGCATCCCCACCCCCATATAAGCTCTTACCTTCTCTGTTTTCAATATCCTGTGGCCAAGCACAGTCTAAAAATATAGTACAGTATGGGGGAAAAATCACATTCACATAACTTTTAATATATTGCTGGCATCAGTTATTATTAGCCTCTTGTTATATCTACTTATAGATTAAACCTTACTGTAAGTGTCTATACCGAGTGCATGCACAGGATTCAGTATTACCGTGGATTCAGACATCTATGAAATGCCTTTGAACTACTGTGGATGTGGTATGTGTATGAATGTGTGCCTCTGTGTGTACATGTACATGTGTGTACCTGCATCCATGCATTTATTTATATCTTCCTTTGTTTTGTTATTTTCTGCAGCAGCTATCAAATGCATTTCTTCTAAGATAACACAGTAAAGTTCTAGGATATGGCTGGAAAGAGAATCAATGATACAGGGGGCTAAGAACAACTGAGCTGGCATTCTGAGTAAGTCAAGGCCTTGCCTCTCTTTATAGACCCATTCTGGACTCCTCAGCTGTGCACCTGCCTCTTCGCCTGACCACTTCCCACCTCCTCTGGGCAACCCTCACACACATACACTATGTCAGCCATTGCCACCTCTATCAGAGTTCCTCATGGCAGCTACAGAATGGAACTATTTCCACCACCGGGTTCTTCAGACTGAGAGTGAAGACCATCACCAGAGAGGGAGAGGGTGATAGTCAGACCCTTATTGTCCCTCTCAGCCACAGAGGCCACACTTGTAGAATTCCATAATTGTGAAACTAAGTCCAGGTGCTTACCTTGTCTCTGGGTCACCTGTTTTCAGTGATATCATCCATATAGTGACACATTGGAGGGATTCAACAAATATTTGTCAACCAACCAAGAGTCTTAACATTAACAGTCATTCCTTGCCTTGAAACCTGATTCCGAAAGATCTGGCCCATTCCTTATGAGATCTTATTATTCTTAGAGGCATTGTCTTTTCTTCCTGTCAGACAGACACATCTTCAGTTCTACAACAGGAGTCACTGAAAGACGCTGATATGAGTCAATAGCCTTGATTGACTGAAACTTCCTGGTCCACAAACAGGAAACATGTGGGAAAGCAGGCAGCTGAGACGGGTTCCAGTCCCTGCTTGACCCCTGCTGGCTCCTTTGTTATGACAGATGGATCCCAAGTCAACACAACTAGACCTAGTTTACCCTAGTTCCCATACTGGCCTTTGCATCCCCATATCTGCCTCTCTGTTCACACACCCGTATCCTCATTCCCATACATGTCCCTGTGTCCCAACCTGGCTGCTCATCCCCAGATCTTCTGGTTCTCTCTCTCTCTCTCTCTCTCTCTCTCTCTCTCTCTCTCTCTCTCTCTCCCTGACTTCCCATCCCATTGAGCACCATACCTGTTTCCCACGCCTATCTTTGGCTAGCACCACAATAAACACAGCTGGCATCCAGATCTATGCAACTGGCTAGTACCTTAATCTTCATGGCTGGCATCCCAGTCCTCTCAGACAAAACCTAGTTTATACAGCTGGCTAGCAATCCAGTCTACACAGCTGGAACCCAATCCCCACATCTGGCTTGCATCATAACACACAGATGGCATGCAGGATCATATGACTACAGACCACACAGATGGTGACCCAGTCCAAACATTTGGCTCCCAAGCCAGAGTCTTAAAGCTGGCACTTTCCTCTGCCACTGACACCCATGATGGCTGCTTCCCCAGTTGAGAAGCCTCTCTTTATTCCATATGTCATATACACAGGGTATGCTCACCTCTCAATAACCAACCAGAATTAAATCATGCCAAGATAGACTCAACATGCCTGGTGTTGATAAGTCATTCCAAGTGGACTCTATTGTCAGGGGTACAACCAGGACTTAGATGGCCCTCTCAGAAGAGTCCACCCATCACCAAAGACTAGACCTGGGGTAACTTCCTCTCATTAGAGAAACTTTTCCTTTGAAGGTCTGGAAGTGCCTCCCATGTATGACTCTGGTTCTCCTGGGAGGTTTCTTGGGCTAACTTTGGCCTGTGCTGGGAAGAAGAAGACAGGTTTCTCTACAGTATCAATGCTGTCTCCAGGCACAGCAAAGTCAAAAGTGTGGTGAAAGCACAATTCAAGTATAAGATACCTGTGAAGGCCAGACTGTGAATCTTGTAAAGGTTCAGAACAGTGCTTCTCAACCTGTGGGCTGCGACCCCTTTGTATGCTCCTGCATGCCATCTGTGTGCATTATTATGCAAGCCAGATGTGGGGATTGAGTTCCAGCTGTGTAGACTAGGTTGCTAGCCAGCTGTGTAAACTAGGTTCTGTCTGGGTGGACTGGGATGCCAGTCATGAAGATTACACATATCAGATATTCTGTTTATCAGATATTTGAAGTATAATTCATAATAGTAGCAAGATTACAATTATGAAATAGCAATGAAGATAATTCTATGGTTGGGGCTCACCATAACATGAGGAACTATATTAAAGAGTCACAGCATTAGGAAGGTTGAGAACAACTTCTTTAAAGACTCCACATTACATGAAATTTCTTAGAAAAAGCAAGGTAGAGAGGAATATTGCCATACGATTTCAGGTAGAGAGTACCATCCTAGAGTCATGGATGCAGGCTCAGAATCCAGCACAAGGCCAGGGACAGTGTTCTGCTGGACTGGAACACACTTGGAAGGATGCTCACGTTTTCATATGCAAGTCTTCATGATTTGTAAAATACTCTGATGGTTTCTGAAGAGACACACTATTAGGATATGTATTTAAAAGACTGGGGAAAGACACAGCATACGTACCCAGAAGCCCAGATAGGAACATAAGAAAACAGCCAGGGAAGGCTGCTCACCTGAGCTTATGGCTTTGGTCATCTGTGACACCATAGGACCAGTATCTTGGTCTGTGTTTCCTCGTTGTGTTCTTCCTGGAGACACAGGTGGTTCTCATCTCAGAAGCTTCCTCTGGTATTGGCTTCATGAGAGCCACTCCAATCAGATCCCCTCTCTAGGGCCCTTGAAAGTGAAATGAGAAATCATAGAAGGTCACCATGGTATTTCTATTTCTCCTTCTTCTGTTTCATGCCCCGGAGGCTGTTGCATACCTGTGAATTCGTCACTGGCTACTCAGCCCCACCTGGATTCTGGTCATATTTGCTACTTAAAGGTGGCACCTATTGATATGCCCTGGGGAAAGACTCAGCAGAGAGAAGTAAGGAAACCAGTCCCCTAAGCTCTCTCTCTTCCAGGCTCCATCAATCATGGCTGACATCCTCCACCCCTCGCCTTAACCTCTCCCATTCCGTATCCTTGGACAGGTGCAGAAATGCTACCCTGCCTCCTTTCCAGGTCCTCGGGAGGTCAGGGTGTTCTACTAGCAACCCCATGACAAGCCAACATCCTATGTTGGTTTCTCTGATTCTTGATCTGTCTCACTAGTTTCTTCCAAAGACTCCTCGTACTACTCCTGAGCAGGTCATCTTGGCCCTGCTGGACACCTAACTGAACAGAGAGTCAGTGTGGAAGTGTTCATCAACTCCGTGGTGTCAGAAGTGCTGAGTAACTGCCTCATGACTCTCTGGATCTCTCAAATCCTGGCTGTTCATCCCTCACCTAGAATCCCTGAGTCTCTTACAACAAACCCTGTGGCTCTCCTGAGTGGGTTGCTGGTTTCTGAGATCCTTGAACTCTAATAAGAACAGTGCCCCCAGGCCTGGAAAGATGGCTCATCAGGTGAGAGCACAGACTGCCTTGGCAGAGGACCTCAGTGAGTTTGATTGCCAGCATTCACATCAGATAGCCCACAACCGTCTTTAACTCAGCTCCAGGGATATCCAACATCTCTGGTTGGGTACCTTCACTCACATAAATGCACACACACGAGAACACACACACACACACACAAACACACACACATTTGAAAATAATAAACATATAATTCTTGTTTTAAAAAAAGAAAACATTGACCCCTTTCTTTCCCCCACTATGATGGCAGCTTTCTGCCATACTCTATAAGGATTGTAACTCCAGGTGAGAACACCCTTCCCTTTAGCCAGCAGGTACAAAGTGGGTAAGGACAAAATTCAGTCTTGAACAGGGTGTACCCTCAGGACTTAGCTTTGCACATAGCCAAATTGGCACCTGATGCATTGCCCTGAGTGGATCAAAGAAAATGGTCTCCAAGGTAAAGCATGTGAGAGGTTCACTGGCCCAGGATCATTATCCTGAAGTTGCTCACTTGAGAGGGCCCTGGGCACACTGCTAATTGGCAGGACACACAGCAGTGTCTGCTTCTCTCTTCCACCCAAATTGTCTTTGATTTATCAATACTCTAGAAAGTTGGTCATTCGTGGCAGACCAGGAATTTCTTCCAGGTCACAAAGATGCTCTAAGAGAGTTTGTGCGACATGAGCATTTGCCTTTTCCTTGTCAAACTCCAAGACTAACAAAAGAAAAAGATACAGTAGAGAGGCAAACTTTGTAGAGTACACTTGGAAGGGTTGATTTTAATTAATAATAGTTCAGCTGAAGTGCCACCTAGAAGGTGAGCACACTTCTGGATGAGGACTTTTCCAGAGGTGTTTGGGCCAGGGGGACTCTGGCCTGTGGAATGGATGGATGCCTAAGATGATGGTATTATTGGAGGTGGGGAAAGGCAGAAGGGAAGGCCAAGATAAAATAAGCAGGTCATTAGAGGTGTGTTCTTACTGGCTATGTCTACCCTGGCCCCTTCCTGCATCCTTCCTTTCTCTACTTCCTGTCCAACAGGAAGTAAGGAAGAGTACCCACCATAAACACCCACCATTATAAAATCCTGCCCAACCAAGTACATGTCATCAAATGACCATGGGATGGGGTCCTCTGAAATGATGAACCAGGATCAATTTTTCCCAGGGTTTGTCGCTGCCAAAAAATTGGTGCAAGTGACCAAGAAGTATCTAACACAAAAGTACTTCCAGAATTGCAGATCTTCTAGATTGGAAGGAATACTCTGCGTCAGTCAAGTCCCACCTTCGTTGAGGTTCAAAGGATGGGGACTCCTCCATGCTGACTCATAAGGATTCAGAGCAGCAGGTACTTGGTGGAGTGTGAAGGGGAACAGGAAGAGATTATAAAGTAGTAAGGGTGCAGAGGAAGGTCCAGGCTGAGGCTTTTGGGATAGGTAGGATTCTGGCACCATCAGATACCTTTCTGAATCAATTAGTCAGGGGTAGCAGCTCAGAGATGCCCAAACCTTCTGCTGAGTCAGCGAACTGCTGGTCCATACTCTAGCACCTAGCACTCTGGCCAGGCCTGTGGACATTCATTCAACCAACATTCATCTGATGCCTCCAAAACACCAGATCTCACTCTGGGGTTGGGGGTGGAATGCTGCCTTCAATAAGATAGAATTCCCTCTCCACAGGGGGTGGACAGCTTCCACCCTAGTGAGAAAGACGGGCAATTAAAACATGTGTAATTAATTCTGTATGTATTCAGTGATAAATGCTGTGTAAAGAGAAGTAAGGCAGGGACAGAGAATTAAGAAGGAAGTTTCTAGATGAATAAAATGGCCAGGGGTAAGTTTCCTACAAAAGCTATCTGAACAATACTTGAAGGGGTGGGAAAGTGAGCCATCTGGACATTTAGGGGAAAGACATTCTAGGGGAAAACTCTCTGTGCAAAGGCTTTCCGGCAGAGGGTTGTGGGTATCTGAAAAGCACCATTGGTCACGGCAGGGAGGACGCTGAAGGCAACCAGACTGAGTGGACCCTGGGGTCACCCTGTTGGAGAGCCTTTCCTCATTTCAGTGTCTTATCCATAGAAGAAGACAACTTCCTGCGTGCACCTAGGAGCCAGGATGTAGCCTCCCCTGGAGTCTCTTATTCTCTCTCCATAAAAGAAGTTTAAGAAAAAGTCCAGGAGATGGTGACTGGAAAGACAAGGCAGGCAAGCAGGGTAAGAGTCAGAAGGTGGAGACAGGGACAAGGGTGTCTGAGGACAGAAGGTCTAAAGGTGACTCTCCTGCTCTCTTGGCAGGACTCCTGGACCAGGAGGAAGAAGGAAAGGGAGCGGGGAGAAAGACATATCTGCTTTTTTACCTTCCCCCACCCAGGCCACCATCATGACTCTAAGAGAATACTTGAATGAGGAAGTCCATGAGGGCATCATCCACAAGGGGGTTTTCCTCTCTACCAAAAGGGGGTTAGAAAGTGGAGCCTGGGGCCCACAATGCAATGCTACCATTGTTTCTGGTCTTGCTGCCCATGGTCTCCTTCCACTTAGACTCAGAGACTACAGCTTCTTTGTGCTACCAGGCCCCAAAAGAACCCCATCTGGTGTGAGACCCAGTTAGCTGACTCAGGCTATTACTGGCCCTAAGGCTAGAGAAGATGGGAAAGAGCAGAGTTAAGAGACATAGAGGGATGAAAGAAAAAAGCCAGAGAAAAGGGAAGACAAACTATTTGAGAGGGCGCTGGCCCATTCTGGGATTCAGCAGACGGGACCCCCAGCAATGACTGTCTCTGCTGTCATATCCTCAGTCTGAGGTGCAGAAAACACTCCTGAAAGACATCTCTCACACTGGATAACTTTTCCCACCCTGCCCTCCGTCCTCGCCAGTCCAGGCAGATGCCATCCTGTTTTCTCACAAGCCTAGTCCATCTCTTCCTTCTCTGCAAGTTGATGGCCAGGGTAAGGTGAGGAAAGGGTACCCAGCAGCAGAAATTCAGAATGTGTGCCAGCTGGAGCTGGTGTAGTCTTAGCATAGAAAGGAAAATGGAAGACCGATGACCAAGCTCTTGGCCATATCCAGGTAATTTCAATTCTGTAAATTATAGGGAATAACAAATCCTCTTCCCCCAAACATAGTTCTGCTAATAAATACTAGTAATTGCCATTAATGATGTTGAATTTTACTATACATATGTATTTAATATATCCAGATATAATAACTATTTTCAACTTAGCTCCTCCCCCTAGATTTTTTTTTAGACAAGTTTTTATACAGCCTAAGCTGGTCTCAAACTTTCTATGTAGCCACAGATGACCTTCAACCCTTGGATTCTCTACCCATAAATACTATAATTACAGGCACAAGCCACCACACCCAGTTGCCCTTTTGAGTTCTTAGCCCTCAGTGAGCAGAGTCTTCCTCAATCAGACTGGAATAGACTCCTGGGAACACACATCGTAGGACAATATGCATGATCAGACTGCTCTGCGTTCAGGATGATATAAGCCTATTCAGGATCAGTTTCTGTCTCTGCCTCTGGTGATATTGCATAGGCCTGTGTTTAAAGCAATGCTTCTAAATAAACAATAACTGCTCTGTGACAGTAAAACAAAGACACTACATTTCAACAACTCCAAGTCTGTCACTGTGGGGACACATAGCACTTCTATTTGTGCATGCATTTTCAAAACAGTGTAACAGGATACAAACAGAAACGCGGAGTCTTTTGTGTGTGAGACACAAATTTGAAATCACACAGGAACTCTCTCATTGGACTGGAATAATACTTTAAGCACAAAAAAATATAATGGTTCATTTTTAAATGTTGCTTACTTTGAAATGAAGAAAGGAGACGAAAGCCAGAAATTACAACATCCTCATTTGTGATTGTCACAGACCACTAAGTAGGTTAACAGCTTAATGATAGGGTCACGTGACTAAACTTCTAAGCTATCAATTCCTTCATAGTTAAAAAGCTCTGCCCTATAACATCTTGTTTACTTTTATGCATTTTTATCAGTGTGCTAATATGTAACCATCAGTGAAAAGAACATTTTATCGAATTTCTACCCTGATTATTATTAGGTATTTTTGGTTTTGTCTTGTGAATAGTGCTGAAAATAAATTTTGTTGGCTGAGGTCAAAATGTTCCCATTGGGCTGAACAGAGCCACGCAAGCCCTGTTCCCACGCTTGCTGAGATCTTCCCCCATCTCCTTCTTTTCCAGATCTGCCCCTACTTTGAAGAGTACCAGATTACCCTCCTCCATTTCTCCTTCTTTGATTCAGTGGTGGAAGGGGCTCTAGGTGGGAGGAGTGGGCAGAGCAGAAGACCCTTTTCTCCTTGCCTATCATCTCCTAGGGATATCTTCCCTGAGGCTCAGCCATTTGCCCCAGAGACTCTTCCTCTGCCCTGACTCAGCCAGCCCAGCCTCACTGCTCCTATGGGCTCAGCAAAGCCTAGTTCTTCCATGCAACGGGACATCCCCGAATCCAGTGGGGATGCATCTCAGCTTAAACCACCACATTGGTTACTTTCTCATAGCAGTGACAAAAGCAACTTAAGGAATGGCTTATTTGTCTCACCGTTCCAAGGTCCCTTGTCCTGGCAGGGGAATCACTACATCAGGAACTTGAGGCAGCTGATCACTCTGCATTCCTAGTCAGAAAACAGAGAGAAATAAAGGCCACTGCGGAGTTCGCTTTCTCCATCATACACAACCCAGAAACCCCCAGCCCATGGAACAGTGTCACCACACTAAGTATGGGTCTTCCTTCCTCTGCTCAGTCTACAAATTCTTCACAGATGTGCCAACACATTTGTCTCCCAGGTGATTCTAGACCAGTGGTTCTCAACCTTCCTAATGCTGTGATCCTTTAATACAGCTCCTCATGTTGTGATGACCCCCAATCATAAAATTATTCTATTGCTACTTCATAACTGTAATTTTGATGTTATGAATCATAATGTAATGATCTGATATGCAGGACGTCTGATAAGAGACCCCTGTGAAAGCATCATTTAAACCCCCATGGGAGTCATGACCCACAAGTTGAGAACTGATGTTCTAGATCTTCTTTGACTGACAATCAGCATAAACAGACACAAATGCCCACTCTCAAAGCTCAAGGAAGACCCATGTTCACCCCCATACCTTACTCAGCATCAACTCCAGGCAGCTCTGTCCTCAGAGGCACCCCAAGCCACCCCTCACCCTCACCCCTACCTCTACCCCTCAGCCTGCACCCCCACCAGGTTCCCACATGCATCTCCCTCCCTGGTTGGCTTCTTACTGTCCTGACCCTTCTGGTTCATTCCCCACATAGTAGAAAGGGAGACCTTTAAAAACATGTCAGACAAGATCATTCCACTGCCAGGGATGGTTTCTCAGTCCACTTAGAAAATTTCCCAAATGCCAAAAGGTTTTTTAAAAAGATCTGGTTTCTCCATTTGCTTTTCCCTGTCATTTCCCCAACATGGCTCCCCACTAAGCACTTTTAAGTACATCAACCTTTCCCTACGTCATGGCTTTTGCCTCTGCATCCTCTGTGTTCTTTATCCTGGACTGCCCTATGGCTTTATCTGGGGGTCTTCTCATCTCAGAGCTTCATTCAACTGCTACCTAGAGAAAGTCTTTCCCCGACAGCCCGTCGGGTGGCACTTCCGTACAGCTCTCCTCTTTATCAGTGTATTAAGGTTTGCTTCTCTTCGTTCTGTCTAAAATTACAGGGTTTTTGTTTTACAGTTACATACTAACCTAATCTGACTCCCCTAAGTGAGACCAGAATCCAGCTCAGTCCAGAGCTGGCCATGCTGCCTCCATACTCAGAACCCAGAGGATGACAATCCATGGTGCCAAGTCTATGCCTGAGATAGACAATCATAGATATTTCCGGAATGAATATCTACTGCAGCTCAAGGTTGTTCCTTGGGCTTAACAGTCCCCCAGAGCTGCTCCATCTTTAAAATCTTAAATCGCAGCCCTTTGGGTGGTCTTTCATTTTCTAACTTTCCCCACTGGCCCCTGTCCCGCCCCTGACTTGTCTCCGCCCTGTCCCGCCCCAGCCCCGCCCCACCACTGCCTTTACACACCTGCATTTTCGAACTATTATCTTCGTCATGGGAACCACCATCCATTAGCTTCAAGTATCAGAAGCCTGGGGCTGATCTGAGACTTCTTCCTCATTCTCCAAATCTAAGATTGTGTTCTGGTCCCATTGGCCCTATCTCAAGAAAAACAAATCAAAAACAAACAAACAAACAAAAACTGCCTGGACTTAACATCTTCCTCCTGCCTCCCCTGCCGATCCTCTGGTCTGAGGCACTGGATCTCCAGTCTAGAAAACTACAACAAACACTGAATATTCTACACCCCTTCTCATCCTCACAGCACGAGCCATCTATTCATTACACAGAATCTAGAAACCTCTTAAAATGAACACGTCATCATAACATTGCTGTCAGCGGGGTTTCTAACACTATAGAAGGAGCGCTCCACCCTGGAACCAGAGCAGAGACTGTCTTGCAGGCATCTAGAGCTTGACTGCCTGTCTTTCTTCCTCTAAGAGGTCCCTTACAGGCCTCGGCCATAAAAGTCAACCTCCCTCTTCTTCCCAACGAGCCTCCCTCAAAGGGTTTTCTTTCTTTTAATTTAATGACTTGATATAAGTATTCAAACAAACTAGAAGCTGAATATCGGGGTCAAAACATAACTAATGAAAAAAAAATGAAATAAAGCTTTTGCCTTCCAAAGACCCTACCACACCCAGCTTTGTAGCAGGTGCAGCAAGCACATCTTCCTAAACCTCAACACGTAATCTCAAAATAGCCAGTTTTTCTTGAACCAACTTAAAGTAGCCCTTGACCTTTCAGTCAACAGCATCTACTGCAAGCAAGCCATTATAGCTAAGGACACACAGTGACTTAAATCAACCACAGCTTCCTGTTCTCCTGAGGACTGCATTTTAGTGTAAGAACACACAAAATGAATGAATAAACATAAAAAAAATAATATGATGTAACATATCACAACTAAGTACTGTAACGAGAGGTAAAAGCACATTTTGAAAAGGTGTTGGGGAGGAGCAGAGACCGAAGGCATTTTTGTTCCATTAATACAGTCAAGACTCTCGTCTGGACTCTCTGAGGGGCTCTTTGACTCAAAAATAATTATATACTACACACAAAAAAAGTTTTTCCACATTCCTGCACTCTTGGGAAACGTGATAAGTCCCCAGAGGTTGTGTGAACAATGAGAGCGTGTGATCAAGGCACTAAGTCTAAAGCCAGTGCTGAACAGAAGACTGCTGGCTTTACTTAGGAACACGAAAGGAAGACAGACAAGGAGGGAGGGAGGGAAGGAGGGAGGGAGGGAGGGAAGAATTAATCAAGAAAGAAAGATTGATTGATTTTTGGAAGTTCTCCAAAGACACAAGGAAACTAAGTATCATGAGTAAAAGAATCAACAAAAGCAAACTGAACCACCACTACACCGCCACTGCCGCTGCCTCCACTTCTGCCTCTGCCACCATCACCACCACCACCATCACCGCTGCTGCGACCACCACCCTGCCCTTGCCTCAAGAGTTTGTGGTGATGGGACTGTGAAACGCAGAATACCCGTGAAGTGCCTAAAAGTGCAAGATAGATTCACAAAGATTACAGCAATAAAAATGTAAGTCATGGGGAAAGGAGGTAGGTTTTTTAAAAGAATTCTTTGGGTAGGAAGCAGAGGTCCATCTCATGGGTAGTCAAGTATTTGAGCAGAAATCTGAAAGATGAGAAAATACACAGTGCAGCCATCTGGAGATGAAGTGTTCCAGAAGTGCTCAACAGTTGGGAGTCAAGACTGTGTGGTACCCACAGAATGAGGGGGGAAGTAGAAGTCAAATATACATATCCTACTAAATGTGGGGATGGTGGTGACAATGATGACAATGACGATGATGATGATGATGATTTTGTGTTATAACCTGACTGAGACAAAAAGGTCACTAGAAAAAAATCGAGCAGAAGGGAAGGCGTGATTCAATTTCTCTTTCTAAAAAACAGTGGATCTCAACCTATGGGTTACGACCCCTTTGGAGGTTGCCTATCAGATATCCTGCATATCAGATATTTACATTACAAGGTATAACAATAACAAAATTACAGTTATGAAGTAGCAACACCGTAATTTTCTGGTTAGGGATCACCACAAGCTGAGGACTGTATCAAAGGGATGCAGCTTTAAGAAAGTTGAGAATCACGCTTCTAAAAGGTCATGTTGCTGGGCCAGTGACATCGCTCAACAGGTAAAGGCGTTTGCCACACAAGTCTAACAACCCAAGATTGGCCTCTGAAGCCCATGAAGATGGAAAGAGAGAACTGACTCCTCAAAATTGCCTTCTGATCTCCTCACATGCTCTTTGGAATCCATACTGTCCTCTGCCTCAGTAGAAGCCCCTTAGCTCAATTTATAGTCATCATACGGCAGCCAAGTTCTCATCATCATCATCATCACCACCATCATTTTGGAGTCATCAGCATTGTTCACTTGTCTGTATGTGTGTGGAATGATGTCATGTGCATGTCTTTGTGTATCCATGGGTATCTATTCATGTGTGTGAGTTCATGCGTTGTAGGGTGTACATGGAGAGGTCAGAAGACACAGCAGGTGTCTATCCCTGTCTTCCACCCTACTTAAGACATGGTTTCTTACTGTTTTCCATTGCAGACATCAGGCTACCTTGTCTTTGAGCATCCAGGGATTCTCTTGCCTCTGCTTCCTGTCTCACCACAGGGGTGATTACAGACATGGCCACTGCGTCCAGCTTTGTGTAGGTTCTGGGGATCCAACTTAGGTGCTCGTGTTTGCAGGTAAGGACTTTTCCTGCTGAGCCAGCTCTTCATGGTGTGGCTGCTAGCTAAAGTGATCCTTGGGACGAGACATGGGGACTCATGGGAAAAGAGATGAAAGGGGACCCATAAGTTCCTGAGGGGAAAGAGAATATAAAGGATTCACAGAGGAGGTTCCGGTGAAGTGGGAAGAGAGCAGGAGACTTCCAAAAGGAGAGCAAAAACAACATAATCCCTTCTGCTAAAGATACAAATACTGGCCTCCCAGTCAGATTGTTCTATATGAGGACCCTGATTTTAATATGACTCTCATTTGTGGACATTGGATATGACGGGAAGTAGCAAACACTCCTGAGAAGTCCTTCCATGTGTTCTGAGGAAACCACTGGTTTCTTAGATTAGCCATTAGCAGAAGCCTCTGGTCTCAGTTTATATTTCTCAAATGGCAGTCAGAATGACCTTTCTAAAACTATTATTATTATTACTTTATTGTTATATTATTATTACTTTATTGTTGTTGATGATGATGATGATGATGTATCTGTGGGTGTGGATATCAAGGAGCATGTGTGGAGGTCAGAAGACAACTGTCAGTTGTCAGTTCTCTCTTTCCATCTTTTCAGGGCTTCCAGGGGTCAAACTCAGGTTGTCTGCACGGCTCACTGGTGACCTCCGCCAAAGCTTGTTCAAGGAGAGACAGTAGTGAACAAGAGGCTGGGCCAGACCCTGAAAAGAGAGGAAGGTGCCAGACACAGAGAGCTTGTGAACCATGAGGAGGTTTGCTGGAGAAAGGCAGCAAGAAAACAGAATGGAAAACTAACAAAAGACTGAAAGTCAAGGTCAGTTCCTACAACTAAGACAGAGCTTGAGTTGAACACAGGTCCATGACGTCAAGCACAGGACGCTGTAGCTTGACTTGACAGCGAAACATCATCATCTCTCAGCTCACCATTCCCAGCAGGGCTCTGAGAACATCCTCATTGCCAGAGGGACTCAGAGCTACTTGGAGTAACTCTCCAGTCGTAGCAACAGCCAAAGCCATCCTCACCTCTCATTATCGGTTGTGATCAGGGCAGGGAAACCCCAGCTAGAAAGACATGTGTAATTGATAAAGTGAAGTAATGTGGGGGAATTGCTATCTGGGGAGAGAATAATTTTGTTATTTCGTGGCTCCCCTGGAAGCTCTGTGTGTATGCAGACAGGAAGTGGCTGCAAACACAATCTAAGCTACTCCCTCAAGAGTTGACAAACTGCAGGACCAGCCTTAGTGATTTTCATCAAATATTGGCAGTTGGGATAAACATCTGGTGGTTTCTCTTATGAAGATTCAGGAGAAGGGGCACTGGAGTCGGACAAGGGTCAGGCCCCCTCGATCTCTGGGGCTGTTGTTGATTGCTAATGCTGGGCATTTGCATACATTTTTATCATTCATTTCCCACCACTACCACCCAGATTCTCTGCCTGGGGTATAATTATCCTCCTCCTGCAGATGTGGCTTAGAAGTGAAGGCTTGCCAGTGGTGTTTAACATTGATGGAGCATGTGGTGAAGGGCGCAGGCATTGGGCTAATGCATTGTGTGATTGTATCAAGCCACACAGCAATTTGCCAGGGAAGGTCTGTTATCATCTCCATTTTACAAATTAGCAAATGGAGACACAAACAGTCGGGTCCAAGGTCACACAGACACCATCAGCGTTCTGTGGCTCCCGAATGGCACAGCTTGCATTTAAGCCCAGACTATTCTGACACCAAAACTTAGCTATTCTAATTTTATGGATATTGTTAATACACACACACACACTCACACACACACACACACACACATACACACATATATACATGTATATATATATATGTATATATATACTTTGAATCTGCTTGATTTGGATATGTGCATTTATTTGCAAGTTCTTATAATAAAGTTTTAATCATAATAAAAACTTAGTCACTGGGAAGTCAGAGGCAGGCTGGTATCTATGAGTCCAAGGTCAGCCTGATCTAAGCAAGTTCCATATCAGGCCAGCCAAGGCTATGTAGGCTATGTATAGTGAAATTCTGTCTCAAAAAAAAAAACCCATAAATAAAATATAAATAAAAAAATTAAAAAAGAAAGAAAAAAAGAAAAATGCTCTTCTTCATGCACTGTTGTCTTCGACCACTTCTTCCTCAGTCTTACTGTTTCCCTATATCCAGATGACTCTCAGAGGTCTGACGCATGAGACCTGCATATAGCAGACCTTTTCTTTCCTGCCTCCTGCAGCTTCAGGCCTCATCTCCATCTCTGGTGGAGCCACAGGCGGTAAGGATGCCTGTCCCCACCCCACAGGGAGCTATAGGGTATAAGCATGTTTCATCTTACCAGTGTGAGCATGTTCTGAGCCTCTGAAGTCACCCTAGCCTTGGTTCCATTGTGTCTTCCTCAAATGGATGATTCTTCTAGACAAGAAGACTTCTTCTCTGAAGTTTCTAGGAAATATAACACAGAGAACAAACTGAACTCACAGCCTTGAGTACTGGTGTGAATGGGTAGGGGAATCCCAGGGGGTACCACTTCCTTGGATTCTTAGATAAACTGCTTCACCTCTCAGACTAGCTTTCCTACCTTAAAGTGAAGGGAGCAGCCTGACCTTGTAGATGCGCCCACGGGATTCAGTGAGGCCAGCCCTCCTAGCTCCCTCCATAGAAAGAATATAGATAGGCGTCTTTCTCCTTCCAAGCACTCCTAATGCCAGACTTGGTTTGTGTGTTTCATGAGACTGTCATGAACAGGAAATGTTATCCACTAGCCTGGCAAGTGCAGGGCACTTGGTACATGCTAATTAAAACTGAGTCATCCCTGGGAATTCTTGGTCTGGGCACCGTGAGCCAGGGTGACTGCAGGAATGTTCAATCATTTGGTTTGGCTATCTGGTTCAGATCTGTGATCAAGGGGCCTAGCAGGGGTTTTTGCAGGCTTTCATCTTAAAAGGTCCAGAACATCTACCAGCATGCATAGTTGAATCCTATGTGATTTTTCTGGAAAGAAAAGCTAGGCATTCCACCCCTTGCTAAAATAAAAATATAACAACAGCAATAATAATAATAATAATAATAATAATAATAAATACATCAGTGGCTTTTCAGGGTCATATTCAAACCGTGAACATATTTTACAAGCTCTCTGTGATCTGATGTACGTCTACCTCCAGCCTCATCTCCTGCTAATCTCTTCTCGTTGTCTATCCTCCAAACACAGTTGTACTTCCTTCATGTCCTTGATACTATATTTCCAGGGCATCCCACACATTCTTTACGTGACAGCCACCCTATGGACCATAGTATGTTTCCTGTTCCAGTCACATTATAAGAACATATGGGCCATGTGAAGACAGAAAGACACAGGAGTATGCTTTGCTCCTCGGTGCTTTCTCAGTGTCTGGCTGACCCAGCCCTGAAGAATGACTATCCATGATGAGTTAGCAGACAGAAAGAATGCTCATTGTTTGTGCCACCAAATGCCAGTCAGTAAGCCATGTCACTTTACCTATTCTACCATGGCAAGCCTGCATGTGTCTTTGGATCTCACTTCAGCAAATAAAGTAGTTCTGATACCAGCCAGCCTAGGTTAATACAAACCAGCGTGTGTCCACTTGGCATAGAGAACACAGCTGGATTCTTGCACACTCGTGTACCCACACACACACGAACATGGATTCATTTACATGCATCTGGAAAGTACTAGTACAAGTACTGGAAAGTACTAGTGTGCTGTTCGTTGCAATGGTTCTGAGCAAAAAATAAATAAGTAACAGAGGAAGAAAGGGTTTATTTGGTTGATGAGTCCCAGTCACAGCCCAATAACAAGGAAAGTCAAGGCAGAACCTTAAGGTAGGAGGCTGAAGGCAGGAACTGATGCAGAAACCACTGGGAATGCTGCTTATGGGTTTGATCTCATGATCCGCTTGATCTTTTTAATATATGACCTAGGAGCACCTATTGAAAGAGAGGGGAGCACTGCCTTTCTACATAAATCATGAATCAAGAACACGCCCCATTTGCTTGTCTACAGGTTAATCTGGGGGATGTGTTTTCTCAGCGAGCTCCCATCTTTCCAGATGACCCTAGCTTGTGTCAACTTAAAAAACAACAAAAAAATAAAACTTAGCAGCACAGCACCATAACAGCATCTGAGGATGTAGGTGCCTCAACGGTAGCATCTGATAAACTGAGCATATGTACCAACTGCCCTTTTCCTGTCCTCTTAAACAGCACCATCTCGTCTCCCTTATCATCTTCTCCACCGAGTCACCACTTGGCTTTGTCTCTCCTGGTCCCACTAATACCTTCTCCCCTATTATTGAGAGTAACTCAGCTCTGCTCCCAGAGTCACACACCTTACTCAATCTCTGCACTCAGCAAGACAGAAGTCCTGGTGTTAATGGCACCTCCCCTCTTTAGAAGGCAGTTTAGCTACAATCTATTTTACTTAAGGATAACCCCAGGGGTTTCTCCCAATCCCCAACCCAAGTCATTTATCAAAGCAGCTCTTCCAAGCACATCTATCATTTGGTCCAAGGATCTTTCATTCTGGCTGCTTAGAGGAGAACATGAAAGATAACACTTCCTCTTCAGAGCTACAGATCCATACATAAAGTCAAGGCGGGACTCTCCTTCATCCGGCAATGCTGCCGGGAGGTGGTTTACATGGGTCTGTGCAAGGAAAGAAGAAGGAAATTCATGCCTGGGTAAGCTCCTGGGTTTCCCCAGCCTTGATGATTCATGACACTGCCTTGTTTCATCCTCTGAGCATCATTCTCAGGCTTAAAGAGACTACAGATCAGAAAGGGCAAGCAACTTTTCCAAGGTCACAGCAAGTTAAACACAGAACCAGGACTTGACCCTAGCTGTGTGGGCTCCTGAGTCCATGATTTTCCAGCACACCAGGACACTTCCCCTCTGTCTGTCTAAGTGCGCTGAGTAGGTGTTGCAGTGCAAGATCTCAAAAGCCTAACGAAAGTGTGAGACAGGCTTGGTAGCATGTAATGGAACTAAAGGAGATTTTAGACTGTTTTTATCAACTTCATTTTACAGCTAGGGAAACTGGGGTCCCAAGAAAGGAAGTGTTTTCCCTGTGGTCACATAGTAAAGTAGAACCAAGCCAGACTAAAGCTCTGATCTAACAGAGTTCTTTCAAGCTCTCTACCTGCTGTCCCACAAACAACACACATGCTATTCTAATATTGAGTTGCATATAAACCCAGCCTCTTCCATCCAGTTTTCATCCATCCCAACAAGGAAATCCACCAGAAGGGTTCAGTGCCTGCAGCCCCCACACTCGGTACCCAACAGAGAGAAATCCTCACCTGAAAAGTCACGGCTACTGCAACTTTGATTTCTCTGCCAGCTGAGGGTCCTAGCTGGTGTGATGGATGCTGGTAAGTCCTCTCTTTGGAGATGCAGGGGTAGACTATTCCCATCCAGGCACTTGAGTCCTCCCACAGGATGGGGCAGGCTCCTGGCTTCTGAGAGCTGGGCTTGCTAGAGATGGAATAGATTTTTCTACAAGCCAACTTTGGAGCCAACCCTGGTGCAGTGCGGCACTCACAGAAACCCAAGACCAAGTGCAAAAGAAAGAAAAAAAATGCCTTTGGCTCAATATGTAAAAAACTCTCCAGCAATAAATTTAAGCAGTTCCATTTGGGGCTCTCACAATTTCCTCCACTCAGACAAACTGCTTTTGATTTCAAACGTTCCTGAAGGAAATTGGCCAATTGCTTACTTCGACTGTCAGGGCCATTATACTGAGCCTGACAGCAGGACACGAATACAACCTAGAGGTTTCTCAGACTCAGGTCCTTGTAAAACTGGCCCCATCAATGGGGGTCCATCCCTACACACCTTCACCCCTTTTGAAGGCTCAGAGCACTCATAGACCAGAACAGAAGCAAATGGGGCCAGCCCAGGTCTCCAACAAATTGTAGCAAGGCAATCTAACATCTGGCTGGGAACTACAGATGGGCAATTGTGTCTTCTGTCCATAGGGGCTAGGTGACCTCCTCACAGCCTGGGATAGCTCGAGTGGTCAAACAGACCACTCAGAGGAAGTAAGAAGAGACATCTGATTCCAAAGGGTCCAGTCATGGCAGTAGATACTCTGTTTATGAAGCCTGCCTCTATGTCAGACAGTGTGCTGGGCACTTTACAAGGAAACCACACTAAATTAAAACTCCTTGCTGTTTCTTTGGATCCATGCCTGGTATACTATAAGCACTTCACAAGTGTTAGCAACTGCTGTGGATGTCACCACTTTTTGTTTATTTAGTTGGTTGGTTTGGCTTTTTGGGTTTTTTTTTAACTTTTTATTGATTCTTCGTGAATTTCACATCATGCACCCCAATCCCGCTCATCTCCCCTTCCCTCCATATCCTCTTTCTTCCCTCTACTCTTGCAACTTCCCCCTAGCCCCCAGAAAGAAAACAAAAAATGACAATAAAAATGCAAGTTAATTAATTAATTAATTTAAAAATAAAACTCTCGCTGTGGAAGCTGATGTGTGACGTGGGCTGTAACCTTTCACCCAAACAGCTTTACTTGCAAATGTTCATTGCAATGAGTCATTGGTCTGCCTGGAGGTCTCTGGCTTCTGCTACACCACCAATACTGGCTCCTCACTGGGACTCCTCTCAGATATCCTGTTGTTGCCCTGTGTCATGGAGATCCTGCAGCTTTGGATCTGCAGGACCGGTCCCTTCACATGTTCCAGCAGTACATAGATGGGGTAGATGCTGGGATGGGCCAACTCAGAGCCTTGGATCTGGGCCTGGGTGGTAGCTGAGTTTTTCAGCCTGCCAGCTCTCCCGCACTCACATCGTGATGCCAGCTCTCCAGCACTGCTCCAGCTAGAGGCAGGGCCAACTGCCCCACCCTCACGCTGTCAGGGTCAGCTCTCCCTTGCCCACACCATAAGGGCCAGCTTTACTGCGCTGCCTAGGTGAGGTGTGGGTGGAGCCAGCTTTCCCACTATGGAGTGGGATCTCTCCTGTGCCCACTGCATAGCTGATGAGGGGCGGAGCCAGCTCACCTGCTCTCACACCCTCCAGGCCAGCTCTCCTACACTGCACAGGCAAAGGGCAGAGCCAGCTCTGTACAGCCCTAGGACAACAACATGGCTCATGGCAGGCTACTCACATTAAGCTATTCCTCACCACCCTTGCATTTCTAGTTCCTCCTCTGTTTACAGAGCACAAACCATTCTACTTCTCTTTCCGTCCCATCTCTCCCCCACCTCCTCGTACAGCCTAGTGGGACAGCTTGCCTGCCAGCCTACACTGACATCCCTGGGTGTCTTGTGTGGTAGTGAGTGTGCCTCTGGGCATCTTTAGCATATCCAGGGCCAAGTGTGCCTCTGGAGGGTCTTCTGTGTACACTGATGCCATCATTGTTAAAAAGGGCTTCCAGTCAACTCCGAGCCAGTTCTCACTAGCTTAGAGTAGAGAACTTGATCTACAAGTTCCCACAGCACTCTTTGAACAAAGTACACTTGACTGTACACTTAGCCTTTGTATAATCTCAGTTTGGGACAGACTCTGTCAACCCTGTGATCCCAGATCCCTGACCCAGATGAGCGATGCTCTCTGGGCACTGAGCTCCCAGAGAGTCCCAGAAGCCTGGCTGGGCAGTGCCCCGTGTCTAGCCATCTGTGCTGACAGAGATGCTCCTCTACCTTCAGCCACAGTGGGAGAGGTTGCACATGATGCTTCAGAAGAGAGAAAGAAGGGATTTATTTCTTTTGATGAGCATCTCCTGACTCCAGCATCACCATGACAACATCTGGAAGGCATCCCTGGCTGGAAGCCGAGGCCCAGAAGCCTTTGTTCCTGCCATGGAGCCAAGTGACTGTCTCAGGTAAGCAGGTTCCAGAAAACTTTCTCCTAGCTGAGCAAGGAGGACACAGGCAAGGGCTTCATGAGGAAAACACACACACACACGCCACATACACATATATACTGACATACACACACACACACACACACATACACACACACACACACACACATATATATATATATATATATATATATCACATACATATGCATATACATGCATACATATATACACACAGATACATGCAATATACACATATGTACATACAAACACACACATATATATATATATACATATACATGCACACATACATACATATAAGCATAGATACACATACATGCATATATATATACCCATGTGCACACACATAAGCATACATACATACATGAGTATATATACATGTGTATATGCACATACCACATATAAATGTATACTCACACATATACACATTTATTCACACATACATACATATACACACACACACACCAAGAGCTTGGCCTAAAAACACAGGTTAGAGACTGATTCCTGGCAGTCAAGTCCTTTTGAAATGTCTCTTGTTAGCTGCTGGTCCCATTCCTCACCATATCCTACCCCAAAGAACACCCACTTCTTCCTTCTCTGCAGATTCTGGCGACCTCTAGGATGGGTTGCCCCATGACCCATCAATTGATCCAAATAGATTACAGTCACACAGGCTGCTGCAAGTGTTCACTCCCAGCACAAGGCCAGACACTGGTAACACACTCACTGGTTTGTTTGTTTTTTAAAGGAAGGCACCCTGGACTTCCAAGAAAACAGACTACAAGGCCAGAATGAATACCGGAGTCTGTTAATGCTGATATCCAAGGAAAGAGAGGAGATGGAAGGAAGGATGTGTTGATGCAATCTAGCCCAGTGCCTCAGAGACATGGTGGTATTGTTGGATGTGCTGCACTGAGGGGAAGACAGCCACAATGTTCCTCTCAAGTCTGTGCTTGTTAAGTCAACTTTAGGGTGATACCCAAGGCACACGCTAGGGTGCAGCTCAATTACAGAGTGTTTCCTGGGGTTTGAGCCCCATTCCCTCCTCCCCACCCTACATATTGACGGAAAAGAACAAACAGGTGCCTCACTGCCTTCTAAGGTAGCTCAGCCTAGTTACAAGGGATATTTCCTTTTACTGAGGTGGTATCCAAGTTTGGCGAGATCTGAACTGTTCATAGCAGGAGAAAAGAAAGTAGAACTTCTCAGTCTGTCTTATTTCTTCCCCATAAGGACATTAGCAGACGGCCGACGAGTCAGAGTCTCTGTTCACATTTAATCTGAGAGTCTCAGGAAAAGGTCTAATTCTTTTTCTAAGTTAGGATAGCTTGATTTGGCCCCTGATTCTTGTATTTTCAATGGTTTGGCCAGAGCAACAGTTCCATCACAGAGGCCTGAGGAGATCATGATTGAGAATCTGGAGCATGAGGAGATTCCAAACCACTAGCCGCAGGAGGAAAGAATGAGCTGGCCTGGCAGGTAGTGAGCACCTCCTTCCCTCTCGCTGTGGTTCAGGCAAAAGCTAGAAACTGTGGAGGCATATGTAAGCAGAGGAGTCAAGAATCCTTTTCCAGTCCTGAGCCCAGGACTCTGTGCTGTCTCTTGCCCTGTCTGCACAGGACGGCCTCTTCACACCACAGCTGTTGTGCCCTAATTACTTTAAGGATCCCTTTCTTGGATAGAAAATAACAGAGTATCAAACCACAGATGAGCCGACCTTCTCTTTCTCTGCCTGCAGCACCTCCCCAGCAGCCTGCAACAGCAGCCTTGTTCTACCTGCTATAAATACAGAGAAAGTTCTGTCCAAGGAAGAGGACTTTCGTTTTTATAAGAAAGCTTGCAGGGCTGGAAAGATGACTCAGTGGTTGAGAGCATGCACTGCCCTTTCAGAGCACCTAAGTTGGTTCCCAGCACCCATGTTGGATAGCTCATAGCTTCCTGTAACTCCAGCTCTAGGGCATTGGATGTCTATGCCTCCCACAGGGACCTGTATTCACATGCACACACATGTGCACATAATTTTAAAAAGAAAAGAAGGAGGGAAGGAAGGAAGAATTTAGCACCAAGAAATAAAGATGTGATGAGTAGGCCTCAGAGGCAGGAACCTAAGTCTCCACATCCACTTCCCCAGGACTGTGTTTCCTGAGGGGCTCTGCAATGGGGTTGCACTGGGAGCAAAGCAAGCCTGGTGCTAGAGAGAAGGGCTTTTCTAGCAGGGTGGGGCAAGAGCATAACCAGCTACCCACTCTCTAGTACCAACTCAACAGAAGTAGGAGTCACTAGCTGCTTCCTACCACCATAAAAGACTTAGATTCCAAGAGCCTGGCAGCCTTGTAGAGAACATCTGTAATCCTGATTTAGGAGGCCGAAGCAGAAAGATCTCAAGCTCGAAGTCAGTTTAGACTACATAGTGAGATCCCATCAAAAAGACAGGAAGGAGGAAGGAAGGAAGGAAGGAAGGAAGGAAGGAAGGAAGGAAGGAAGAAAGGAAGAAAAGGATGGAAAACTTCCAAATGTGTGTGACTTCTCACAACTACATTATTCTCCCTCATGTTCCCTAGTAAGAACTGGTGATACATTCTTGTTTAGTAAGATTGGGTGGGTAAGCTCAAATAGGAGTGTGTGTGTGTGTGTGTGTGTGTGTGTGTGTGTATGTGTGTGTGTGTGTGTGTTCATGCATGTATGCATGTGGGAGCCAAAGATCAACTTCAGGTGTTTTTCCTCAGATGTGATTCTGTTTAATTTAATTTCTCACCAGCCTTAAACTTTCTGAGTAGGCTGGACTGGCTAGCCATCAAGTTCCTAGGATCTGACTGTCTCTACCTCCCCAAATCTGAGGTTACAAGCATGCAGTGACACATCCTGGTTTTGAACTCACATACTCATGCTTGCATGTTAAGCACTTTATCAAGTGCTATTTCAATAAAATTCTTAAAATGAAAGTGTGGTGCATACTTGTAAGGGAAACAGAAAGCAAAGATGTCTTGCTTGAAGGTCAGTTTTACTTAGCAGGGAAAGTATCAAAGGGCAGGGTGCTAACTCTGAGACAAATGCCACAGAATGAACTCAAATCCCGACTCCCAGATTCCTGCATGACCAAAATGGAATCAAACACCTAGTGCATCCACCGAGCCTTCCTTATCTCAAACCTGTTGCCAGGGTGCACTGGGATAGCTCTTGGGCAGCCACATTTGAAGGATGTGACTCCATCTCACAAGGCACAGGTGAGCCAATCCGTTTGAACTAGGGAACAAGGCTTGGAGTTCAGAATGAGTCTCACCAACAGCAGCTCTTTGGAGTCAAGCAACACCAGCAGCCATGACATCCCCAGGGGAAAGTGTTGGGGATTCAGATCTTGGCGGAGGTTGGGTCCTGAGCAGCCCCATCTCCAGCTCCATCCCTTCTGATTCTGGTACTATCTAAAGTCAGAGAAGTTTTACCCTACTGGTGAGTGTATCCATGAGCTGTCACCACTAAGTTTCTCCCTCCGAGGCTGTTCAACTACTTCTTTAGATTCTATGAGACACCCAAATATATTTTCAATAAATCAAAGACATTTTCTCCTTAAGATGCTTCAAATCAGTTTCTATGGCTTGCCACCCGAAGAATCTTAACTACAGCCAGGAGAGCCTGAGATAACACAAGTAAATGGCACTATTCCCAAGTCAATACCACTTCCCAAAGCTGACCCACAAAGAAAGCTTTGCCACCAGCTCCCCCCCACAACCCGCTCCTCGAGGGAGAACTATCTTATGGCCTCTCTTGCCTTCTTTCTCACAGACATGTCGTTAGACATGTCTTTCAAGAACTTATTTTCTCAGCCGACTTAAGATTTCTAAGCAACAATTATGCACATTTATGGGATACAGAGGGATTTTTTTTCTTTAAAAACAGCCTCTCATATATCCTAAGCTGGCCTAAAACCATGTATAGCCAAGAAGGCCTTGAATTTGTAATCCTCTGGCTTCCACAGCTGGAATGCTGGGATTACAGGCAGTAATAGTTCATGCAGTGTTGTGGATTGAACCCAAGGCTTTGAGCGAGCCAGGCACAACATTCTACCACTGCCCAGCCCCCAGTGGGATGTGTTGATATGCATATATAATAGGACCAAACTGAGCTAGTTGATATGTCCGCTTCATCACAAACACTATTTCTTTGTAGTGATAATACTTAAAGTCTACTTTGTGATGGATTTTGAAACACGCAAAATCTCATCATTATGACCTTGCCAATCCTGTATGAGAAGGCTCAGAACTAATTCCCCTGCTCATGGGAACTCAAGTCCCCTGTGACCAGTATTTCCCACTCCTTCATCTTTACCATCACAGCTTGGAATCTGGTGGGTCACCACAGCACCTTCATTTTTCCCCTTTAGTCTGTGCATCTATTTTCTCCCAGTCTGCTCCTCTATTCCCCAGGATGGAAGCATCTCCCAGTTGCTCCCATGGAAGCATTTATCCTCCTTTGCACAGAGGAAGCTGGAAGCTTCCAATAGTAGCATTCAGGATGATAGACTTGTAAGATCCACCTTCAGACGCCAACCTGGTCTGCCTCCTGTTTCCAGGTTCCCTGAGCACTGCCGGAGTTAACCCAATTCCTCTGCAACCTTCCTCCTCAGGATTCCTGACCCTGAGTGAGGGGGATAGCTGGGCAAAGGGTTTCCCCCGCCCTGAAACCTGGGGACTGTGCTCAGCAAGCAACAGATTTTAGTCCTATTTTATCTGTCACACATACACGCACAAATGCACGTGCACATACATACATCTTTTCTGTCAGATATGTGTCTGTGCACATTTGTGTACATGTATCTGTATATATCGTCTGTGTGTCTGTGTGCTTATGCATGTGTTTGTTCACAACAATTTCAGGTCCCAAGAGCCATTCATAATTCCATTTATCTGCCAGCGTAACAAACCTGGCAAGGACTAACTTGTAATCCCCAGGTCCATATCTACCAAACAGCAGAACAGCACCATACTTCCTGGAATCCATCTGGCTCTGTATGTTCTTCCGAGAGAACTCCAGTCCTCCTACTTTAAAAGTCTATGGGGCAGGCAACTCCCTCCATCAAGCCCTCTTCTGGAGAAGCCCTTGGCAGCCATGGCACTATGGTTGCACTGACCTTGTGCAGACTGAGGATCTCTGAGCCTCACAAGCCTTGCCTGGTGTGCATCATCCCTTTCTCCAACTTCTTCATGTTATCATGGCGGCTGCTGTCCTGTCCTGAACTCACACGAAGCTGATGAGCTTTGTTCACTCTGCCCCTCTCTAGTCCTGTACTCGATTTTTCTGTTCTTTTGATTTTAGCCATCTTTGCCTCATCTTATTTGGCTGATTACTGTTGATGGCATGGGCAAGCATATTTTTTTTCCATGTTGTTTGATTTACTCCTTTACAATCATGCTACTGTCTGGGAAAAAATTACCCCATTTTCACTTACAACATCCATTTTCTCACCGCTTCCAATTTCTGCAATTATTATTCCACTTTGGTTTCCATCGTAACCATATGTCTCTTCAAAGTAGCATTTCCAACACGCTAGCTGCCTCTGCACTTATTGGTCATAATGATAACATTTGGAAAACACCTTCTATCTGAGCACAAACACTGCAAACATGCTCTAACAAAGCAAATGACAGCCAAAAGGAGCTGCTGGTGCCATCTGTTGGCGGCAGGAAGAGTTGAAGTTGTTTTACAACTGAGTGGACAAACTTTTATTTGTAAATAAAGTTTTATTGGCACACTGCGGTGCCCCTTCATATAGGTTCTATAGATGCTTTTGAACTGCACTGGTGGTAGAATGTTTCTGATGGAAACTGTTGCCATGAATCTTCATTGTCAACTTGACTGGGTGTAGAGTCATCTAAAATGGTGCTCCTGGTGAGGTGTGCCTCTTGTGAGTATGTTCATAGAGAGGATTAACTGAATGTCAAGGTAGACTCACCCTGAATGTTCAGGGGCATCATCCCATGGCTTGGGGGATCAATGGAATTAAAAGGTTAAAAAGCACAGCAAGCCTATCACCACCATTTCTCCTTTCTTTTAGGTTGGCCATGTGGTGAGCAGACTCCCACCATCACCATCTGCCACCATGATGTTCTGCCCGAGCACCAGAATCCAAGTAACCATGGACAGGCCCCTTTTGCCATCATCAGGCCAAATAAATCCTCTTCCCTTTACTTTGTTTCTGTCAAGTATTTTGCCATGACAACAACAAAAAGGAAACTAACAAACCCTACTGTGTGGTCCTTAAAATAACCTACAGTTGTTCCCTGTACCTACCAGGGCTTGGTTCTAGGCTTTCTCCCACAGATATTGATAACCCATGATTATACAAGAGCCTTTCACAAAATGACTTAAATTTCTCATTCCACATACTTACTGCATCTCTTGGTTACTTACAAGAGCTAACCAGATGCAAATGCTAAGGGACTCATTGGTAAAGCATATCACTTAAAGAATGGCCACAGGACAAAAATGTTTGCCTCTCTTTGGTACAGACACAATTTTTAAAAAATGTTTCCATCCAGAATTGGTTGAATCTACAAAGACATGGAATCCATTGATACTGGCTGGGGATTGTGTAAACTCTAACTGTACTTACAATCTTATCTTTTACAAGATCGCTCAACCTCTACTCTGGTACACTTATGAAAGTTTATGAGTTTAAGACTAAGGCAATGGAACTGTGGTTGAGAGTGCATGCTCCTCTTTGCAAAGGTTTCTCGCACTCACACAGAGTGGCTTACAAACACCCTCTTCTTCAGAGAATCTAATGCCCTCTCCTGGCCTCCTTGGGTACTGCATGCATGTGCACAGACACACATATACACATAAATAATAAAACAAATACTTTTTTAAAGAAAGAATATCAACAAATTTATAGTCTTCAAGTCAAGGAATATGACCTTGAGTCCATAATCAAAAGCCAGGCCCTTGTGAAATTCATTTCCATGAGACCTGAAAGGCTTTTCAAGAGAATTCACCTTAAGTAAAGAAAGGATCAAACTCCAATGGCCTAACCCAGTCAGAAAGCTGCACTCATGAAAGGAAAATTCTTGTACTACATGGTAGTGGTGACTCCAATTCTTCCTTAGCTGTTTCCAAAGACTGATGTCTGGATGTTAGAAGTGAGAAAGCTACCACCTCAACATTGTTGTATAACAACTATCCCCAAAATCAGCGGTGCACATCGTTAAGTGTTTATTTCCAGCTTTAGCACCTCTATGTCTCTTTGGTGTCTCTGATTCAAGCCACAGGGCTTTAGTGTCTGATTCGTTTCCTGACATTTCTCATTCTTCCAGCACAGTGACCTGAGCATGGTCCATGTTCACCTGAGAGTGGCAAGATCAAAAGTCCAACTGCTTAAGCCTATGCCAAGATTTTGCTTTCTTCATACCTGCCAACATCCCATTGATCAAACAAGTCACAAGTCCAAGGCCAATTTCAATGTCTTCTTCCTGTGGTGTGATGTAGGCACAGGAATTGCCTCTATAATAAGGTACGTCTGGTGGTTTGAATAAGAATAGCTCCATAGGTTCATATATTTGAATACTTATGGAGTAGCACTACTTGAAAGGACTAGAAGATGTGGCTTTTGGGAAGAAGTGTGTTACTGGGGAATGGGCTTTGAGGTTTCCTTCGTGTTGCCTGTGAATCCAAATGTAGAACTCTCAGCTCCTTCTCCAGAACCATGTCTGCCTGCATGCCGCCATGCTCCCCACCATGATGATAATGGACTAAACCTCTGAAACTGCAAGCAAGCTCCAATTAAATGTTGTCCTTTATAAAAGTTGCTGTGGTCAAAGTGTCTCTTCATAGCAGTAAAACACTAACTAAGACAATACCAAAATATGCTAAAAGGCATGTTTCAGTAGACTCTGTGAAGGTTTTAGGAGCCTCTAACATAGTGAAAACAAGGGAGAAAACCTTTCTCCCATGATCTTTCCCATCACCAAAGATGGTCTTTAGCATTAAGGCTCTATCCCCTGGTGACAGCAGTACCAGAGATATGACAGTGAGATGGTGGTATGGGGCTAGCAGAGAGGCTGGCCCTGGCAGACCAGCAGCAGAGCTCTGCCCTTGAGTCCAGGGGGAGAGAGAGGCTGCAATGCCCAGCAAAGTGGCGGCATTGTCAGAAGATTTCAGCACCTGCATAGCAGCCATAGCATCTTCAGGGGCCTGCCATTCCCATTGGATCAGCAGAAGCCTCTGGAGGAGAACATGGTACCCAGAGAAGCAGCCCAGCATCTAAGCCCCACAAGATTTTTTTTCAGAAGCTGGGAGAGGCACAGGCAGTAAAACTTGAAGTCTTCCCTTTTCCACGTGATCTCAGGGACATCCAGAGACAGAAGGGCAAAGGTTCTGAAGACAGTAAGAGTATACAAACAGGGCTTTCTAAGCCTGAATCGTGTACCCTTTAGAACAGAGAATAGGCTTCCATAAACACACATACATAGACACACACTTGAAAAAAGAGAGCCATAGCTTCTAGCTCTCCCTCCTCCAAACCCATCAAGCGTAGATTTCTACCTGTGCTTGCCCAGTGAACTGAAACTAATCTTGGCCCCAGGGACACAGCAGCCTGATTCCAGGAGTCTCTGGAGAGGAGCCCTGGAAAGGATCCACATACCTCTCCATCTGGACAGCCCAGCCATCCCCATAGCTGGTGATCAGTAAGCAAAAATAAGCTCAGCCCTTAACAGTGGCTAATGGCGGGCTTAAGCACTCATTACCCAAGGAACCCCTGAGGTTGGCTCACTTACTGTATTGAATGATCCTGAAGGCCCACAGAGCAGCTCCTCCTAATGAGAAGATCGACTAAATGCTGAACCTGAGCCCAGGAAGTAACTGAGGAGAAGAAGGGATCCCTCCAAGGCCAGCTGTGGGGGCCCAGAGAGCGCAGCTCTCCTTGTGTAGTGCCCCCATAGCTCCAAGGCTGAAGGGTCAAAGTTCTGTTACTAGCTAGTACTTGAGGCTTCCAAGCCAACATTGACTTTCACCTCTGTCTTAGCTCAATCACCATTGATGGCACACAACTACTAAGAGCTGTTTTGCCTCCAGACTTCATTCTGTCCCTAGTCACCTGGTCTTCAGCCCTCTCCTTCCCACCTCGTTCCTCCTTTGCCTTTTCTACACCATTTTCTGTCCCAGCAACAACCAGGCAATTTTCCCATGTTTGAGTCTGAAATCTAGAAATTCTTCTACATACATTTCTCTCCTCTTCTCATAATAATAAATTTCATATTAATCTATCACAAAACCTTACTGATTTTTCTTTCTAGGCATCTCTTAAAATCTTAGTCTTCTCTGCTTTTCAGTTTCTCATCACCTCTTACCTGGACCACTTTAGTGAACCTCAATGGTATGGATGCCGTTCCATCTACATCTGAATCTTAAACATGGGACCCATGCCTAGCATAAGGTCAGAACTCAAGAAATTCTTCCTGAACAAATATGCACAGTGTATCCATGAGTGATTGTTCTGAGTGTCCAACCCTTCCCAGTGTCATCTATGTGCACTCAGACTACTCACTTCTCACCCTTCCTGTCTAGGAAGACTTGTTGTAAAAATGGAAGGAAAGAGTAAATACTAAAGAAATTTGTCTCACTAATAATATAAGCCAGAAGAACCCAAGCCAGGCAGAGCTTTTATTTCTTGTCTGGTAAAGAGTAGAGTGTCTGGAACACGCTGTTGTCCTTGTTTTTGTTTGGTTCGGTTTTTTTGTTTCGTTTTTATTGTGTTTGGGTTTTTTTTTCCTTGTTTGCTTGTTTGTTTTGCCCCCAGTATCTCTAGGCCACCTAGACCAAGTTTTCTGTAATGGTTTCTGGTATTTTTCTTGTGTTTAACTCATTCTTACAAAACAGTGGTTGTGTAGTCAACCTTTACCTATCCATATATTTTGAAAATAAATATGGTAGGTGGTCACTTGTAGAGAGCCCTATAATCTCTGAATGCTTTGGGCAAGACACTAAGCATCTGCTTGACTGGCTGCATCAGTCAAGTTCATGGTCGCAGGCATCAGGACATCTCCAACTATATGAACTCTAAAATTCTTCAGCATCATTATTCCTTTCCTAGAATGATGCTAGAGGAGCAAGGAATTATTGTGAGGCTGAAACATCGGAACTAAAAAGTGAGCAAGAACCAAGGCCCAAAGCAGAAGAAATGACCTGGGCAGGATGCTATGTCTACTATAACAGAACACAGCTAACACTAGACACAATCCCTGCCACACCTACTACAGCTGAACTCTCAGCCATAGTTCCTGTTTTGCTCCATTTGTCCTGGATTGAGAGTTCTAGTCAGTACCATGATTGGCCAGGCCCCGTGGACCAGTCAGGGTCTGTCAGGAACTGAGGGATTTGAGAAGAGATTCATAATATTTACAGAGGTAAGAGGAGCCTGTGGAACAGTTCTCTGTGGTTTGTAACAGTGAATTTCTTGGATAGACAGGAAGAAGCAAGAGACAGAGTGGTTAACGAAACCCAGGAAGAGTTTTGCAAAGAAGGAGGACCATCCTCCAGAAGCTGAGGAACTTCCAGAGGAATATGCAGGTAATCAGTCCATGGTGACCCGGAAACCAAACAAAACAAACTTCTTCCCTTTAATCTCCTTCAACACTTCCCATTAAAAACCCATTAGAAACCCAGTGGGCAAGGAGCTCCATGATGTCATTGGCAAAGGGCTGCCTCTGGACAGCCAAGGGAGGAAGGATGCCAAAGGGGTCCAAGGAAGCCAAGGAAAGAGTTATAAAACAAGCCCCCCCCAGGAGGGTGACACAAAGCTTCACTGCTTCTAGCCACACTTTGGGAGTTCCATGAGCTATAACTTGGTCATCATGGTGGCCATCCGGTTCACACACCCCTTGGTATCTAAGAATAATTTGGCTGATGGGAATTCATTGCTTAGTACCATAACTCAATTTTCCCCTCCTGTGGGATGTGAGGTCTTGCTTTACAGGTCTTCTTTATTTTTCCACTTGCAGAGTCAGATATTTAGAAGAAAGGAAGATACTTAGGCAACCCTGTGGTTCCAATGAGGTCTTGCCCCCACTGAGTGCCATTTCCCTTAGCAGTCAAATCAACCTCCTTGCCTAACACAGAAGCTACTTCAGCCTGTTGCTTAGCTGCTAAAGGATCTCACTGGCCAGGGCACACTCAACTTCCATTGCTCCTATAGCTCAAGGTCAAGAAGACAACACAAAATCTTCATATAGGTTGTTGGGTACAACCCTGGAGGAATGAGTCTCCCATCTTCCTCGGGGCTCAGGTTCAAGCATGCTGGCTATGAGAGAGGCAGCCCCTGATATCGGCAGAATCCCAACCTACTGCCCAGATGCCCTCCCTCAGTTGGTATTGTAGCTGACCCTCCTTAGGCATTCCCCTACATTATAGAGCCCGCTGCTCCTGGGCAATGCAGAGCTGTCTGTTCTGAAGATTTGAGGTCTCGGTCTTTCCTGTTTGAAGTATTCTCTGGCTAGCAGAGGTATTGGTGTCCAGGATAACATGGGAATAGATCAGAAATTCTGTAAATTAAAAAAATATGGTTCTGGAAGCGGCCTTCTGGGAAAGAATAGAAAATTAATACTTAATGTCCAGCCTACTCAGCTGTGCCCAAGCATGCTGGAGGAGTGGGGAGCTTTCACTCCCAGGAAGCATGAGTGAGCACCTCGGTGGAAATTTGAGCATTCACAGAAGCTTTGCACTCGCTTTCCCACCTCCCAGAAGCAGCTGGCCTGATCAAGACAAAATAACCTGACAAAATATCAGTGTGATCATCTCTGCCTAGGAGTAGTTAACGAAAACACACTGTTCTTGTCTGTGATGCTTCAGCCTCACCGTCCAGCCTCAAAAGTGCTGGATTCCCATCACCCCATGGAGATGAAGAAACCCACGGCATCTCCAGCTCACAGCTGAGCCTCCACCAAGTTCTTTCCCCTGATGCCTGTGTCAAGACCTTTTCCCTGGACCTTGCTGAAAAGAGTGTACTTCTAGCTCCCCTGAGGGAGAAGGCAAGACAGGGGGTGATGCGGATGTTCCTTCATCCCTGCCTCCAGGAATCTTCAGACACCTTTCTGTATTCAATGGTTCTCAGATGTCCCACCTCCAGAGGACAGTCCCAATGTCTACAGATGACTTTAGTTACTGGAACTTGGGGGTTGCTTCTAGGATACATGTAGGTAGAGAGCAGAGATGCTTCCAAACACCATGAAATGCACAGGATAGCCTCCTCACACACACAAAAACGTGGTGGCTCCTACATATCAGGATCACCAAGGTTAAGAAATGCTGCTTAGGTGAGAAAGATGGCACAGTGGATAAAGGCATCTGCCACCAAGTTCAGTCCCCAGAACCCACATGGTGAAGGAGAGAAACAGTTATCACATAGGTCAATGCCCAAAAGGGCACACTACCTCAAAAGGAAGGGAAAAGGAAGGTTGAAAACGTAAAGGATGAGTGCTCAGGACAGCTTAGTCAGTAAGTGTGTCCTTAAAAGCAGAAGAACACAAGTTAGATCCTCAAAACCAAGTTGTCAAAAATAGGGATCAGGTACAGTGACCACTCAGGCACAGTGGCCTATGCTTATAAGCCCAGTGCTAAGACACAGAGATGGAGACTGTGGATCCCTGGAGCTCACCAGACAGTGACCTAGCCTACTTAGAAAGTTCCAGTCCAATGGAAGATCTTGTTTCAAAACAGGAGATGGCGGGCACCCGAGGAACACCCAAGGTTCTCTTCAGGCACATATATACGTCTAAAAGTGTATCTTTTAAAACGCTCACCTTGTCACCAGTGTTGATGGGCCACCTTAGTGTTGTTTGGATGTGACCCAGAGCTCACACAGAAAACATCAGTGTCTTCAAAGCCCACAACTCTGGCACTGTGAAGGCCTGCTTCACTGATGCTTGTCCTTCTGAAGATCCCTTAGGTCATCACACCTCACTGCCTCAGAGTGAGAACCAGACCAGGCCAGGGCTGAGCAGCCCCTCCTGGTGCAAAGACTTCATGACAGTTCCCACACCCCTGAGACATACCTTGCAGCTCAGTTCACTTGGCACATTAACCAGCCCTTGAGGCTATTGCTGAGCCAAGGCCAGTGTTAGCTGTAAGCAACACCAAGTTCTCAAGTATCTCACACCTGGCTACACACCTCCTAGGGATGTGTCACCCTCATCATGCCTGAGTGCCTCCAAGCTCCACAGACACAACTCACAGGCAATTCTGCATGCACTCCACACAAGTACCCAGGCACAGAGTTTACCATTCAAATAGAATCTTGCCACAGAAAACATGTTGAGTTATCTATATAGAAAGCCCATGAGCCCCATGAAGGATCAGGGGCTGGATGTCTCTATAAGAAAGATCTCAAAGGCTCTCAGATCTGGGCTCCAGCCACATGCTTAGCTGTGTGACCTTGGGAAAAGATCTCTCCTCTCTCTTGATTGCTCCCCAGCTTTGTAATAGGATTACCACAAATGATCAATAAGAAAACTTAAAGGTGCTACCGATACAATGCCCGGATGAAAGTGTGCATTCTGCAAATGCTATTTCTCTCTCCTTCTCCAAGGGGAGGGAAAAACAGGAAGTGCCAAGACTCATGTCCCAAGCTCAGTCCCCAGAGCCTGACAGCATTCACCTCTCACTTCTGCTCAGAATGTTTGCTCTGGTTTTGCCCCCAGTACTTTTTGTCTTTATCTGATCTTGAGATCCAAGGCTGAAATTCAGTACTCTGTGTGTTCAATGGCCCTCTCACTGAATGGACTTCTGGCCCCACTTCCTCTCTCTCTTCATGCTCTCCCATTTATTTTCTACTTTTTTATTTCTTCCTTTCCCTTCCTCTCCCCTCCCTCTTTCCTTCTCCTCTCCCTTCCTCCTTCCTGTCTCCCATTGCTCTCTATAATCTACAGTTTGCCCAACACTGACAGGCAGACAACCTAATGGGCCATCTCAGGAAGAAGACAGATGCAGCCCTCGATCTCCAGAGCCTTCATTCAGATGGGTGAGACAGAACATGAATAAATACATTACAGCATGTTCAAACGAAGAGTTCGCCAGGGCACAAAGAGACCGGCACACTCGTATTTCAAAGGAAGTTCAGGACCGTATGCAGAGCTGGCTGAGGAGGTTGTCTAAATCAGGTTCACACCAAGTGTGCACACAGATCAAGGGTCAAAAATCATGGAAATATTGCAGCAGAGAGAACTTCTTGGAATGAGCTATGCTGTGAACTCCTCCACACCCAGAAAAGGAAACCTCATTTAAAGATTGTCAGGGAGGGGGAGTGAGTCTGTGGGATACTGTGGTTATCACAGGGCATCCTATCTGAACCTTGACCACAGGGTTTGCTTTGGGCAATGAAATGCAGAGAGAAGCTTTTCATTTTAGTAGTGTCGGGTCCTCTCGTCTCCTCTCCCCTTGTTGTAGAAACTGGAGAAGTGTATTTTTTTTTAATTTAATTTTACTGTGTTAGAATTTATTCAACCTATCAAAAATATGCCAAGTGCTGGAAAGCAAAAATATGTTAACATCTTAGTGAGCATGGAGTAACTAAGGTAAAATTACCTTCTCACAGGAAGCCGAAGCCAAGCTCACTAAAAATATCTAATTTCTTTTTTCTTGTGAAACATTTGAATGGAGTGAAATGCACAAACATAGGCTCCTGTCATGCTGACTACTTGCAAACATACTAGTTGGGTACATTCAGCATTCCCAGTGGTGGGCTGCTCATGCCATTGTACTCCTGGTAGGATTTTGTTGTTGTTGTTGTTGTTGTTGTTGTTGTTGTTGTTGCAAGAGCACTAATTTTTTTCTTTTGAGACAGGGTCTCAAGTAGCTAAAGCTAGGCTCAATCTTTCTGTGTAGCTGAGGATGGGCGTCTCTGTGGTGAGGGAGTGATAGGATCCGGGGGAGGGTGCTCACCCATGGAACTCAGAGGACAATGCCAGGCATCTTCGTGAGTTATCATCCACTGTAAGTCTTGAAATAGAGTCTCTTGGCGATTGACTGATTGGCTAAGTCATCTGGCCAGTGAACGCTGGGATCCTGTGAGTGCCTCCCAGGGTTGAGATTCCAGGCACACACAGCCAGGCCCAGCTTTGATGGTGGGCGCTGGAATTGAAATTCAGATCCTCATGATTACCCAGCGAGCACTTTACCAATGGTGCCCTCTCCACAGCCTAACCTTTGTGCATGCTAGGCAAGTGTTCTACCCACTGAGCTACATCTCAGCCCTGCAGGAGCAGTTCTGAAATGGAAGTATCAGAGATCAAACATCTGGAACAAGTCAGCAGAGGAGGAAACTGCATTTAAAGGTTGTCCAGGAGCCACAGATCAGGAGGGCCGGCAGTGTGCATGTGCAGTATCTAGCTGCTTTAGACGGAGCTGTTCGTTAACTCAGCACAACCCAGCCTACTCTTACTGATGCTGTGCTGCCCATAGATAGCCCCAAATCAAGACCAAGAAGCTTCGAGAGACCGCTTCGCATCTTAATATAAACGTGGGGGAGGTCTCTTCTAGAACTCCAGATGTCATGAACCTGGCTGAGTCCTCTGTGGAGGGGCCTACAGCAACAGCTTGTGACATTACTCACGTGGAGTTGACCAGAGCAGAGGAAAGACAGACAAGTGTTTCCACGATCCTGATAGAAGTCGATCATAAAAGCGAGCTAGGGTGGAGACCAACAGAGGTCCCGACAAGAGCGTTATGTGGAAGCGCAGAGAACCTCGGCAGAAGGAAAGTGGGGATACAGCTGCGACCCTAGAAGACACTAGACACCAGAGACACATGTTGTCTGAACCAGGAACTGCGGACAAGAGGTGCCTGACTTGTGCAGAAGCTTCCTGAAGAGAAAAAGGTCCTCCTACTTTCTCATGTTATTGGTTTGTCTTTTAATGTGCATGAATTTTTATTCTGACATTTTCCTGGACACCTTGTCCTTATTGGTCCTTCTCACATCCCCCAGCCTCCCCTGCTGGTCCCCTTTTTCCTAGCATCTCCTTTCATGTCACAAGTATTCTGGTACCCTTTGTCCCTGCCTTAAAATCTTAAGATCTCTTCTTCCTCTGACATGGCCACTTTTATTCACACACACACATGCACACATACACACATATATGCACACATGTATACACATGCACATATGCACACACACACTCACATACACATGCACACACATGGACACACACAGAGGCACACATGGACCCACCCATGCATACACAGGTGCATATACACATACTCAAATACACACACACACACACACACACACACACACCAAAATATTCTACATTTCTGAGTCTGGCTTATTTTCCTGAACATAATAATGACCAGTTTCACCATTTACCTGCAGATCTCATGGTTTTGCTTTTCTTTGTGGTTGACTAAAATTCCATTGTGTAGATGAACTGTGTTTTCTTTATCCATTCATCTGTTGATAGTCATCTGAACTGGTTCAATTTTCTAGCTCTTATCAAGAATTCAGGAATAAACATGGGTATACCAGTCTTCCTGTGGTAGACTACTGAGTCCTTTGGGTATATGCCCAGGAGGGTATTGCTGAGTCTTTTGAGTCGTGTGCTAGATCTGTCTTTAGTAGGAGAAGAGTACGGTTTAAATATAAGCAATGTCTGAGTGGTCACCATCATGGGGAGACCTATCTGCTCCCTTACCTCCTCTCTCTCTCTCCCTCTCTCTCTCTCTCTCTCTCTCTCTCTCTCTCTCCCTCCCTCCCTCCCTCCCTCCCTCCCTCCCTCCCTCCAATCTGGCCCTGGAGACATCAAAATCCTGCTTGCAAGATGACAAAGAAACAGAAATATCAGGGAAGGAAGAAGAAAATGCCAGCATATAGCTGTGTGTGTGTGTGTGTGTGTGTGTGTGTGTGTGTGTATGAATAAAACTGCCATGTTGGAGGAAGAAGAGATCTTAAGATCTTAAGGCAGGGACAGAGGGTAAAGAGACACAGCATATAGCTCCTTCCCCAACAGCTACAGCCTGACATGCAGAGGGAATTCTCCCCACTTAAGGCGAGATTGTGGAGCTGTGTATGCTCTCGGGTACATTACTTCTTGTTACCTTGACAGTATCTAGAATTGCCAAAGAGACAAATCTCTGAATTTGCCTTTGAGAGGTTATGTAGAGTAGGTCAACTGAGGTAGGAAGGCCACCCCAACCATGGCTGGAACCATCCAATGGACTGAGGTTCCAGACTGCATAGAAAGGAGGAAGCCCTTTGGCACCAGCATTCACTTTACTCTGCTTCCTCACGGAGACTGGATGATTCGGCCAGCTGCTGCCTCATGCTTCTGTCCCCATGATGGTCTGCACCCTCAGACTGTGAGCCGAAAGGAACCCTTTCTTCCTTCAGATGTTTCATCAGGTATTCTGTCACAGCAAGTGTAACTAACACAGTGGGACAAAAATAAAGTTGTTGGGGCCAGCGAGATACGTCAATGTATGAAGGCGCTGCCGAGCAAGTCTGATGACCTGAGTTCAATCCCTGGAACCCACACAAAGGTGGAAGGAGAGCACCAACTGCATAGGGTTGTCCTGTGATCTACACACACACACACACACACACAAACAGAGAGAGAGAGAGAGAGAGAGAGAGAGAGAGAGAGAGAGAGAGAGAGAGGAGGGGGATGGGAAATATTCTTTCAAAAAATACATGGGAACTCCAATGGAGAAGTTTGGGGAAGGACTGAAGGAGCTGAAGGGGTTTGCAACCCCATAGGAAGAACAACAATATCAACCAACCAGACCCCCCAGAGCGCCCAGGGACTAAATCACCAACCAAAGAGTACACACGGAGGGACCCATGGCTCCAGCTGCATAGCTGCATATGTAGCAGAGGACGCCCTTGTTTTGCATCAATGAGGGGGGATGCCCTTGGTCCTACGGAGGCTCAATGCTCCAGCATAGAGGGATGCTAGGGCCGTGAGGTGGGAGTGGGTATATGGGTAGAAAAGTACCCTCATAGAAGCAGTGGGTAGGTGGGATGGGATAGAGGGTTTGCAGAGGGGAAACCAGGGAGGGGAATAACATTTGAAATGTAAATAAAATAACCAATAAAAAAAGAAAATGTAAAAAAAAAATCAAAAACTATTTTGAATAACACTGTTTTATAGGTCCATCTCACACACCCCGCATCTGGCACAAAGCTAACTGCAAATACAAAGTGACATCCAAGATTTGACAAGAGAGTTGTGCCTAAAGAAAGTATGTGTGAGTCCAGCTGGAAACTGGCTAGCCATAGGTCAGAACAAAAGAAACCCTCAGAGAGCGGGTTATCCCTCGTATCCTGATGGCTGAAGTCATCATGAAACACGGCCTCGACCTTTTCAGTTTTCTCTGATATGCTGGTGGCAAAGGCAGAGATGGATGCTTTAGATGTATTAGGTTTACACTGCTCTGATTTTAAGTTGTGTTATTAAATCTTATGGTTCTAGGATGTCAAGTTGACCTAGGAAATCAGATGGGGCTGGGAATCATCAGATTAAGCCAAGAAAGCTCGACCCAAAACAAGCACCGTGTGCTCTCTTTCAAGTGTGGAATCTCAAAGAGAAGAGGTGAGAAAACGGGGGAGACACTGTCAGGGAAGAACGTGGGGATCCGAGGGAGGAGGGTGACAAGGTGAAGTGGGGCAGTTGGGGATATGATCAAGATATGTAGCATGCACATATGAAAACATTACAATGAAATATACTGTTTTGTACAACTAATACACTTGATACAAGGGTGGGGGAGATTCAAAACAAAGCAAACATCTTATTGTTCTAATTACTTGTAAGGTGGTGTGGAAATGGTATACTGACTGCCATTCACACCAACCTCCCTCTACTGAGCATTTCTGCACTGCAGAGCCTTTTAACTCTGTTTCCCACTGGCTCTTGAAGAGGCAGTGCTTAAATTCTAGGAAAGAAGTAGGCTTCTCCAAATGATCAGGCTAGACCTTGTAACTGAGAACGGAGCCGAAGCTGTCCCTGTGTAGGGCAACAGTGGAGAGGCTCTGCTCTGGATTTCAGTGTCTGGGTGCATGGCTAGAGGTGTGCACACTTGACCTCAAGTGATCTTAGGGTCAACTACTGAAATTGTCAAAGGTTGTGTCTCTCCTGGTAGGGCACATCCACTGATACTTAGTTCTATCAGACCAGCAGGACGTCTTTGCCCCAACCCTTGCAACAATTTTGGAAACACCTCCTTTCTTGTAATAAATAAATCTCTTTCTTTTAAAAACTATCCAGGGTCTCTGTTTTCAGGATGGAACTCTGGATGATACATGAAAGTCCCTTCTAATCATGATTTAACTCATTTGGCATGGCCACAAAGAGCCAATGCTCTGGTCAGAGGACATGAGTAGCCATTCATCTGAGCGCTGCCGTCTCTCCATGAAGTCCACTGTTTTCATCGGACTCTTATGAAGTTTGCTGGCCTTCATTCATTGGCATTTGTTTCTGAGTCTGAGTGATGCCCAGGCACCTACCAAAGCTAGACCAAAGCCTGTGAATGAAATCCCCAGAAGATGGTCACTGTACAAAACCTTGAATGACAAAGGTCACCTGACCGCCTCTGCCGTCACCTCAACCTAACCCACACTTTTATGCCCTCAAATAACCAGCCACGCCCTAGTGACCAGCTCCCTCAGGCTCTGCTGCTCTCCAGGTAGAACTGGATAGTCTCATCAGATTCACCGTCCAGTCCTCCTCCACTGCACCCCGCCAAGTCCCTCCCGGGAGGGACAGCACAGCACAGTGATGATCCAGTTAAATGCTCCATGGGAAACCTGTCATTTGATCAGAAAGGCTGTTCTGAGGCAAGGCATTTCTACTCATGTGGAAAATAAAAAGCTAGGCAGTGGTGATGCATGCCTGTAATCCCAGCACTTGAGAGGGTGATGCAGAAGGATTGTAAGTTTATGCTATCCTGGGCTACATAGTGAGTTTAAGGAGGACCAGAGCTACAAAGCTAAACCCTAAACAAAGCTAAAAAAGAAACAAACAAAATACAAACAAACAAAATCCCAATGCAAGCTGTGCTTTTCCACCACAGTGGGAATCATGCATCAAAATCCGTGTTTTGTGCTCCACGACACTCTCTTAACCCTTCCTTTGCTATCTATTCTATTGAGGTTCTTGAATGGTAGATGCTTTCTTTTATGTAGGCAGCATAGGAGTGTCAGTGGGTGCAGGGTGTGTGGATGTCAGGGCATGGGGTGCTCATTTGGCTCTACATGGGTGCTGGGGATCGAACTTGGATCCTTGTGCTTGTGTAGTAAACAGTTTGCCTTCTCCCCATTCCTCGCTTTCAAAGTGTGTACACAGATGATTCAGTTTACTCTGCCAGTATTGCAGAGCCTCTTAAACTTCAAGAAGGATTAGACGCTATGGTCCATCTGCCCTTTGTGTGCCCACTACATCCACTGCAAAATCAAACACATGTGCAGACGGGATGGAAGGACCAGCTGTCAATCTTTCTGGGCCAGCACACTGGGATAAAGATCTTCGTGCATTTCCATCCTCCTCCCTCCCAGAAACATCACAACTACAATGTGTGTGGCTTTTGTTTCCAAAAGACAACATGTCACTTCGATTTCTGTTTTGTTTTCTTTCATTTTTGAGAGAGTCTCACTAGGCAACCCTGACTAGCCTGGAACCTTCCTCTGCCTCCCATGTGCTAGGGCTAAAGGCACAACTTGTCACTATGAATTGTAATAGACAGATATCTGCAAAGTGTGTTCATTGCCACTTTTGCTTTTAGCATAGTCTCTGTACTTTAAACCTCTCAGAAGACTAGATGCTTGAAATGAGGACTTCAGTTTGCCCAGCATACACACAGTGGTGTTGAATAAGCCACACAGAAGCAGCAATTGTTATACCTAAAAGCATCTCCTAATGGAGGAGGCATTGTGGTCTAGAACCCTTCATTTCTTCTAATCTATTCCTTCCTGCATTACCTGTAGCAAAGGCACACATCATTTAGACGTGATGCTGCACTTACACTTCCACAAAGCTCAGACGATCTTTCCATGCATTTCAATGGAGTATACAAAATGTTTGTTTCCTAAGTTCACTTTGACCTACGTTAACAACCTCTCTAATACCTAAGAACTAGATAGTATAAAATGAGGGCTTGTTAATGCAGTCTGTATACAATATACACAATGCAACCCAGTTCAATGATGTGCACTTACCTAGAGGGTAATGGATAAGCTGACATTTCCCAGCATGAATTAACACAATGCTTTCTGTGGTTTCTTCCCGGTCACCTCCCTCAATCCACTGAACAACCACAGACAGTACGGTTCTCATAGGTGCTCCAGAAATTCCAGTTCCAGACAGTGTTTCCCAGGTTTTTAAAAGCTATTTAAACAAAAGTAATCTACACTTTTAAGTGCATCAAAACACTCCCAACTAGCAAAAAGGACTAGAAGGTTCACAGAAGGACTTGTCTACAGAAGGACTTGTCTGTTATGTATATTGCATTTGGAAATAAAATCGTACATATTGCAATGGTTACATATTTTAAATATGACCGGTTGGGTTCAAGTCATTTCCTCTTTCCTGACCTTTCACAAGTGGAGAAGAACAGGCGTATGTAAAGCTTAGAGAAAGACTAATAGGAGCTGAAAGGATGGCTCAGTGGTTAAGGGCCCTCACTCTCTTGAAGAACTTGAACTTGTTTCCTAAGTTCACTTTGACCTACGTTAACAACCTCTCTAATACCTAAGAACTAGATAGTATAAAATGAGGACTTGTTAATGCAGTCTGTATACAATATACACAATGCAACCCAGTTCAATGATGTGCACTTACCTAGAGGGTAATGGGTTTGGTTTCCAGAACCTATCTGGTGGCTCACAACCATCTGTAGCTCTCGTTCTAGAGGATCTAACCCCCACCTTTTGCCCTCTCAGAACCTACACGCTCATGGTGCACACATACATGCTGGCAAAACACTCATACACATAAAATAGAAATAAGTTTTTAATAGTGTTCTAAAAGGGGAGATGAATTCACATCTGAATTCGCTTACAGAAGACAAGATTTCCTACACCTTCAACACCAAGTATACTACTCAGTGTGCTAATGTAATCAGTGCTTTGTCACGAACTGGCAACCTCTTTACCGTCTACAGACTAGATGCTGCAAACCCTGGATTCATTTTTTCCCCCATTTTACACAATATAAACACGGCAAAACAAAATTCACAAAACGTGCAGAAAAAAAAAATGGCCCCTGAAAAGGCCCAAGAACGAACATATGAGTGAGTCACCTTTTACAACTGCTTCCTCCCACCTCCTCCAGAGCCCTGAACACGTGCAGATAGCACCATATGGCTCTCAGGGGCGGTTTCCCCATTCCATTTCCTACGGGCAGAATTGCATGTGAATTTTAGCAAAAAGACATTTACAAAGTGATCTTTTACTACATCTACATTTAACATCCTCGAAGTGCGTCTTAACACCTAGACAGACTGGGGAGGCAAAGCAGGTACTCAATCTGCCCCCGTGTACACAGCAGTCTTCAATTAACTGCACATGTGTAGCCATAGTTCTGACTTGCATAGTGTCTTTGAAGCATATGCATCCTGGCCCCAGACTTTGCCTTTCCCCACCAACCCAGTGGGCTAGAGTCCTCAGAATTTTCAGAAGAAAATGCAAATGTGGAAATATTAATACACAAAATATAGTTAGAAATAGGCATTCCCTAACTCTGCTTTTGAAACACACTGGCAATCTCTTTAGCATCTTGATCTAGAGAGACCAGATGCTGCCCAATAGGACTCCTGTGCCCTGTAGATATCCTAAGCACACAGCAAAGAGAAGCAAAATGGGACCATGTTTCTTCCACCTTGTTTTGAATACCGAAAACCAGCACAAGAGGAGGCTTGACTCTTCTTCCAAAAATAACATCACTTGTGAGCTTTTCCAAAATACAGTTATAAAATGTGCTGGTTGATTATTGATAAAATATATCAGGTATTTTAGAACATGTAGAACTAGATATCTCAACAACAACAAACCACACAGCATCGTCAACTACCCACACAATAAATGGAACCTAGACTGTTCTCACAAAACAGCAGGTAGACTACAGACACTCTCCTCCTCAGATGTCCTGTCTGGCAGGAGACCTCCAGCTCTTTCTTCTCTCTGCCTCTGCTCTACATCCTCTAATCCACTGAACAACTGTGGACAAGTCACTGTTGGGGTGACTTCCAGAGTTCCATAATCAATTTTAAAGTCACTTCTAGAAGGTACTTGTATGACTCCTTTACTATCAAGGTAAGGTCAATTTCATGTGACTATTTCATGTGCTTTGGACATATTTTCCAACTGCTATGATTTTTTTTAATAAATGGGCATCCAGAAGACCCTGGGTTCTCCTCTACTTTTCCATAGGCCAGTGCCTAAAATGCTCAGACAGAGGTTATGAGTTTATGTTGAAAAAAAAGTTTGAGGGAATGGCCAAGAACAGCCTTTTCTTACAGGCTGTCTGAAAATGGCTAGTAAGTCTTGGTAGCATGAGCATTTCCCACTAACCACGTTATCACAGGTCACACTTTTTCTTCTAGTCCTGGAACACAGACCAATAATAGTCTGATGAATGCTAATGTTCCACCCACCAAAGTCCTAGACTCTGTTCATCTTTCAAAACTATGGAGACCTCTGGTACTGTCTGGATAAGGTCTCATCCAACTAAGTAAGAATGCTCATCCCAGGACCTGGATCTATGTGACTCCCAGACCTAAAGCAGTATGAGAGCTTTCCTCCAGATAGCTACCTTCTAGTGACCCTGGGAGACCTTATGGGTCCCCACAGCCTTGCCTGGAAGCCATTCTTCTTACCCTGCCTTACCTACCACCACCCAAGGCGGTATGTTCCCTGTGACCTGGCCCCAGGAGGCCTCCACTAACTCCACCTATCAGGTCTTTAATGTGAGGTGAAGAAGGATTTACCCCACTTTGAAACCTGGAACTGGCTTGTCTCCAAGATCTCCCAGCTATTGATATTAGGCCAGAAGCTATGGAATGCCCTGGGGAACAGGACCCTTCCTGTTCTCACCTTGTTCTAAGCAGATGTTTTGAATCTGTGCAACTATTTCATTTCTCCTCTCCCTGCTCTAGACCATGCAAAGTAAATGTTTAGGAATTATTTCTTCAAAATATGGATAGATGCATGGATGGATGGATTGACAGATGGATGGATGGATGACAAATGCATGCATTGATAGATGGATGATAGATGCATGCATGGATGGATGCATGGATGGATTCATAGATAGATGGATGGATGCATGGATGGATGCATGGATGAATGGATGACAGCTACATGAATTGATGGATGGATGCATGCATGCATGAATGCATGGATGGTTGGACAGACAGGTGGATGGATGGATGGATGGATGATAGATGCATAGATGCATGGATACTGGATGGAC
>NW_021621113.1:578516-651294 GCF_004785775.1 Grammomys surdaster | reverse complement strand
TGGATGGATGGATGATAGATGCATAGATGCATGGATACTGGATGGACAGACAGACAGATGGGTGAATGGATGGATGGATAATAGATGTATGCATTGATGGATGGGTGTATGGATAGATGGATGGATGGGTGATAGATTCATGAATGGATGATGGATGGGCAGATGGATTGATGGATGGATGGATGGATGGATGGATGGGCAGACAGGTAGATGAGTGGATGGATGGACAATAGATGCATGGATGGGTGACAGATGAACAGATGGATGGATGGATGGATAGATGGATGGATGGATGGAATGACTCTTCTGATTCAGGACCTTTTTTCCTAGCCATTGTTTCCTGGCATTCTTGTGGTGCCAACTACAAGAGCTACCATCCACCTTGGCCTCTCTCCTGTCATGCTTTATGTATTCTTTTGTCTCTATGTGACACATCCATCTTCAACCAACACTTATACTTCTCCTTTCCCAAAGGAAAAGTATACTTGCCTCCCTGCTGTTTCTCCCTGTTAAGTATCCTCACAGATCCAAGTACTTCCTCGTGTACTGAGCTTGTCTCCCCTGCAGAACAACTGCCCAAGCATCTTTCTTCCCTGCTGTCTGGTAAGCTACTAGGTAGCACTGGTCCACAGTGACTGTAAATATATGTTGATTGAAATGATATATCTCTTTTTTAAAAAAAAATTATTTATTTCTTATATTCATATTCTTGTTAGGCTTTCTGATGAAGTGAGCTCAGGACTTTGTGCCTTCTAGGCCATCATGTTAACAATAAAGCTACAACCCAGCCCCCGTTTGAGTGAACAGGTGCATTTCATTATGATACACAAACATAATGAGTCTGAATTTTGCTTCTCAACTAGGCTGTATAGTCACAAAACTCTGAGGGTAATTCCAATCTACATGCCTACCTCTCTGGAGGATGGCTCGCATTTTCTCTGACTTGCCCAGGATTTTTGGTGTTTAACTCAGGGCTCGCTGTGTGTTGTGGCTGTGTGTGTCTGTCTGTGGGTCTGTGTCTGTGCAAACCATGCCTGCTATTGTGCACATGTGGAAGTCAGAGGAAAACTCCTGGAAGTTAGACCTATCATGTGGATTCCAGGAATCAAACCCAGGTAATCAGAGTTGGCAGCAGGCACTTCTACCCAGTTAGTACCCTTGCTGGCCCAGGGGTATTTATATTCACTTGTGTCCCATTAAAGGCAACACCTTGATTTTACCCTTTCTCTAGTTGCCCATCTTATTCTTTCTTAGTATGTTTTTATTACTACTGTTTAAAGGTACTTCGTAAGAAGGCATCCCTCTGAGGAACACTAAATGTCACCTCCTCTCATTCCTTTCCATCAGTTGTTCTAAAGAGCAGCTCCCTTGGTGCTAAAGAGACTGACTGCCCTGGTCCTGAGAGAGCACCTAGATTGTAAAGAGTTTTCAGTAGGGTAATAAGATATTTATCACTAAAAGACAGGACATCTGATCACAAAAAAAAAAAAAAAAATGTATCAGGATTCTCCCCTAAATAGTAAACATGTTCAGCCTACAGCACAACCCTCAGTGTGTGTCTCAGCCTCTGCCTCTCCGGACCCAGGGTTGGGAACCTTCAACTCGATTATCAGAAACTGTCTGAGAAACTGGTGTTACCAAAGGATGAGTGAGCGAACAAGAGGCTGGGAGGGTGGGCGGAAGGATGAATGAGTAGATGGGTAGATGCATGAGTGACTGAGTAAATAAAAGAGATGACTGAATCATTGAATAACATGACAAAGAGATTAATAGACAAAGGGATGGATGGATGGAAGGATGGATGGATGGATGGATGGATGGATGGATGGATGGATGGATGGATAGATGGATGGACAAATAGACAAATAAATGATAGATGGATAAAAGGATGGATATGGAAGTTGGTGAACAAGTGAAGAGATGGATAAATTAATAAATGAGTTTAAGCAAGCCCTATAACTCCAGCACCAACCAAGCATGCACTTGAGACTGGAAAATGGAGTTCAATACTAAAAATACGATAAAGTAATTAAAAACAAAACCCAACAATACAGATCAGTGTCTCTAAGTCAATATTCTTCTACATAAGTATTTAGTGAGGCTTCTCAGCCCCACCCATCAACTGTTCCTGGAGCAGAGGACCTTGTGAGAAAGACTGCAGGGTAGAAGGAGATGTTGAGAGCTTGGGTTGTGATCAGCAGGATGATTTGCTCTTCTCTGAAATTTCAGGAGCAGCTCTCCCAGAGCACCCCAGTCACCTGCCCTGGGAGGAACTGAAGGGCAGGAGAGTCATGGGCATTGCTTTGTCTCTTTGTCCTCTTAAAGCCTGCCATAGTCCTCAGGCACAGCCAAGCCTGGAGACTACTGACACTATAGTGAGATGTTTGTTTGTTTGTTTGCTTGCTTGCTTGCTTGCTTGTTTTTAATATGCAGGAATGTTTTGTCTGCATGTATGTATTGCACCATGGTTATGTCTTGTGTCCCAGGAGGCCTGAAGAGGGTGTCAGATCCCCTGGAACTGGAATTAGAGATGATCATGAGCCACCATGTGGGCACTGGGGTACAGGTCCTCTGAAAGAGCAACAAGTGATCTAAACCACTGAGCAATCTCCACCCACCCCTCACAGTAAGATTTTGATGTAGGGCTCAGGACATGAGCGTTTCTGTAGCAGTGACATTCCAGCATAAACCAACAAATGTTAGCTTCCAACATGTGTGTATCTTAACCAAGAAATACATCAACTGTACACTCGCTACAACATTTATCTTATTACCCACACACCAACCTAGGAAGCCTCTCCCTCTCCCTCCTCTCTCACCCCACACTCTTGATGACTTTTCAAGGATGGAGAGTGGGCCTAAGGGAAGAAATTCAGAGCAGAAGAGACATGGAGTTAAGGCTCAGGGATAGAGTATAACTCCAAGAAAGAGGAAGGACTAGAACAGAGAGATGTAAAGATACCTATAACATGCCTTACTTGATGAGAGATGTGCACACACACACACACACAATCACATTGATATAGTCATGAAAATAGACAGGGAAAGGTATAGTATGGGTGCTATGTGTTTAATTAGCATTAAACAAGGCCAGGCAGTGGTGGCATATGCTTTTAAACCCAGCAGAGATAGAGGCAGGTAGATCTCTTTGAGTTTGAAGTCAGCTTGGTCTGTAGAGAGAATTCCAGAATAGTCAGACCTACTCAAAGAAACTCTGTCAAAAACAAAAAACAAAAAACAAAAAACAAAAAACAAAAAAAACAGCAAACAAACAAACAAGGTGTTTGCTTCCAAACCTGACAACTTGAGTTTGACCCCGGAAACTCCCATGGTAGAAAGAGAGAACAGACTTCTAGGGGTCATCCGCCAACTTCCACATATGCACCATGACAAATGCCCCCACACTCATTCCCACAGACACACATAAATAAACAAACAAACAAATACGTATAAAGCAAAATAAGCTAGCCTGAGGTTCAATCATTAGCCTCAAACCATAGTCTCCACAAAATGTCTCCTCTTGTCCAAATGCCTCCAACAGGAGACAAGATGGCCCACAAACTTCTGTTATGGAAGAAAACAGCTAGATGCCTGGCAGCCAGCTAGACAAAGGACAGGGAAGAAATGGGATGAGATTCAGGCCAACCACTCATGAAACGACCTCTAATGCTCTTGGTTCCACATAAGCCAGGGAATAAGAGGGTTGTTCCCTGCTAAAAGTAGAGGGGATTAAACTTGGGCCACCTGCAATTTCAATGCAGTCTGGGCTGCCATTTTTAAGGGAAGCTATGGGGTATAGAGGAGGTCATTCTATTATCTCCACTATGCTAAGAAGAGACTAAAGGAGAGGCTATTAGAGAAATAAGAGCAGAAGAATCAACAGGTCTCCTGAGATGAAGAACAGGATGATGCAGGGTGAGCCAAACCTGCTTGTCTGTTCTCAGGTCCTCGTCCCAGGGGAAGATAACAGCATGAGCAGAGGAAAGATCATGAAACTTGGAATTGGCAGGAGGTAAATTCAGAGTCAATAATGGGAAGTGCTCCTTCCCTCGGCAGGGAGCCAATATATAGAACTCATTATCCCAAGAAGAGATGCTACTGAACATAGAAAAGAGCAGCCTGAAACATGAAGACATTCATTGCCTTATTAAAAGATGATGGTTTTAAATTGACGTCTAGAAGAGCAATCTTGTTCTCCCTCAATTTGCTCTTCAGAGCTTTAGGTTAAGACAGGATCCCAGACTGTAGGCACCATGGAGATGACCTGGTATAGTGATTTAGTGATGTTGCATTTGATATGGGGTTGACAGTGACCTTCAAACTAACCAATTTCCTTCTTTCTTTCCCCATAACACCAATGACAGGAACCATCTGTTAAATGCCAGGCACTATTACTTTATAGCCACTACCCTACTTAAAATGAGCATTCAAACAGCACTCAGTACTGCTCAGGACCCACCCACCCACCCCCCATTTTCCAATATTCCACAGGTGATAGAGAATTAGAAATCTCCATCCATGTCTTTAAAAGGTCTGTGTTCCATTTGAACAGGCAGAATAAACGTGCATAATACATTCAACAACTGATAGACATAAAAAAAAACCATAAGAAGTGATTGACAGGCTTAGGAAGTCCTGGGTTGGAATTTTGGCAGATGGGAGATCAGTTTAACTTAACAATGACAAGTGTTTAGGGCAAGGGTCTGACCTGGGCATGGTAGCACATGCATATAATCCTAGCACTCAGAAAGCTAAACACAGGGAGACTGGGGGTCAAAGGTCAACATGATCTACACAGCAAACCCTGTCTCAAAACACAGAGAGAGGAAATAAGGTCCCTGCTTGAGATGTATGAATTTCAAATTCCAGTTGTCCCCATTTTGATCTGTGAAACTTGGGTATATAAATCCATCTCTCTAAATCTTGGGTCTTTATCCCCCCCCAAAAAAAAATGTGTACAAAAAGACTATCATCCCTGTGCAGCCATTGAAGGGTTAAATGCACCGCCATGCACACAATGTGCTCAGATCCCTACCTGAAACTGTCAGTGCCCTTATCTCTGGTAGGGAGCATTCTCAGGGGAGAAGTGATGGGACCAGCAGGCTCCCATCTTCCTCTGCTGTGTGGCTGTGGAGTAGCAGTGAAATCCAGGGTCCTTACCCTGCTCAGAAGCTCTAGCTGCCCTGCTCAGCCTGCTCCTCCCCTGCACACAGCCCCCCAGTGCTCAGCTCTCCACTCTGCTCCTCGACAGACTGATCAGCTCTTCCCACCCCAGAGTCTCCGCGTGTGACTTCCCCCTGCCTGGAGTGTCTTTCCTCGTCGGTTCTTCACATGCCTGGCAGCCTCCCATCCCACAATCTAACTTAAATGTCACTTCCTCCGAAAGACTTTCTCTTGCCATCTGTATCCCTCAGGATCTGACAGGAATCCATGGCACACTCATTCAGATGATTTGAGGGGGCTGAGGGAAGGACTCTTCGTGAAGGCACGCCATGAGATGAAGAGGGACAGTAAACTCCCAACTTTGTCTCCATTCATCTTCATATCTCCTGCCAATACCCCTTTCGATGCAAGATGCTATGGAGGGGGTCTATCCAGGTCAGGTACCAGGACAGAGAAGAGGGAAGGAGGACCCGAGAGAGCTAAATGAAGGCATCAGTCACAGCAACCCAATGCCTGTCATTTTGTTACTCTCATAGAATTGCACAATTTTCTTTAGCCACAGGCACAGCCATGTGACTGTATTGAAGACTCGTCTCCCACAATTGTCATCAGGATTGGAACCATGGCGACTTCATTGAAGCTGGGAGCCCCAGTATCTAATGCATTGCAGGGGCTCAGTATTTGTACTTGGGGTAGACGCATGAGTAAATAGCCATTGGTCCAGATTAAATTGTCCCCAAATATAAAGCCATCTTAAGCTTGACCTAAACTGGTAGTCACGGATATCTTTATGTAAGAGAGCTAGTCACACAGACAGGGCAGAGAGCACCCTGAAGACACTGGCTACCAGCTCAAGTCATTTGTCCATTCATGGTGGAGCCTCAAGTCACAGCTGAGAAAGGGAGACAGAGTCTAGCCCCAAAACAGGAGGGGGAGGACCAAGCCGGTCTGTGAGCCCTCAGCTGGGGCTCAAGCCCAGGAGGGAGCTGGGCTGCTAAAGGAAAGAACCCAGGAAGATGCTGTGATGGAGACCAGAACCCAGGAAGATGCTGTGATGGAGACCAGAACCCAGGAAGATGCTGTGATGATGGAGACCAGAACCCAGGAAGATGCTGTGATGAAGACCAGAACCCAGGAAGATGCTGTGATGATGGAGACCAGAACCCAGGAAGATGCTGTGACAGAGACTAGCAAACCAACCTCCTCCTGCTCTCCATAGGCAGTGTGGTTTCTCAGTCCTCTCACTTGCTCAACAAATATTTACCTCATACCTGTGATGTGCAAATATAACAGCATTACCATGGCTTAAGAACCCTGTAGGTCCTGGCCACTGCCTGCTTCCCCAGTCTCCTCTAACCTTCCTACCCCAATACCCACACATACCTACACTGAAATGCTCAAAACCATCAATGCTTCTCTCTCTCCCTCTTCTCGTTCCCCTCCATCCTCTCTCCATCCCTCTTTGCAGTACACCATTCCCCCTCTCTCTTCTCTGCCTTTCTACCTGCAGTTCCCACTACGGAAACATCCCTTACCTCCTATTGTCCCCCCACCTGCTTAATTTCTCTGAGTTTCAGCTTAGATCCCACTTCCTCTGGGAAACGATCTCTAACCTTCCAATGTAGAGTCACAGAGCCTTTCCTCTGGGCTCTGTACCCTGCCCTGTCCCGCCCTATTCAAACACTTCCCAGTCTGGTTCACAGTTACCTAACTAAGAGTCTGTCCCCTAGAGAACAAACGTATGAAGGTGGAGCAGAGCAGGTGCCTTGCCCACCAAGGTAGAAAAGTCGACAAGTGGCCTGGCACGTCACAACAGGGCTTCCGGACACTGGTGAGGGACCGAGTACATGAGTAGACTAGGAAGGTAAGTGAAACATGACCCCTATCAAGAGAAAGATTTGATTCAAAGCAATGAAAAAGAAACTCAACAAATCATACCGAACACTGGACCAAAGAAAAGCAGAAGTACCATGAGGCCAAACACCATACCAGGATCCCTGGCCTGACTGAATTCACCAGGGGAGGTTTCATTGCTTGGAAGCTGGTGGTCAGGGAGGGCAAGGTTGCTGTAACCTGGGAGAGATTTCAAGAGAGAGGCAAATGCTGAAAGTCAAAGGAAGTGCTCTGAGGTAATACTGTCACAGCATACATTATTAAACATTTATCTATGTCAGGCTCTGAGCTAAGCGTTGTATATATTTTATCTCATGTAACTGACAGAGGCAGAACATGAACCCCAAAGAGTCAGATTCCAGGGCTGACCAAACTTAATGAACACACTACAAAGTCTCTCAAAGCATGAGCTGAGATAAAACGGGAAGATGTCTTGAGCAGAGACATCAAACATAGACGAAGATAGTGGGAAGGTCTCGGACAAGATCTGGCAGAATGTCAGCTCTGGCCCATGTGAAGAAGCAGAAGATGACAGAGACTAAAGGCTAAGACTGGGTATCAGGCTGAAGGCTTTAGCGGTGGACACGTAGGCTGTTAAGATGTGGCATGAAATCTTGATCACCTAATGCCAGAGACAGTGCTCTAGAGGGCTGTAAAGACCACTAAGGCAGAGACCAGTTGGAGGTGTCAGAGTGACCCAGGTGACAAATGACTCCTTGTCTCTGGGGGAATCAAGAACCCTTGCAAGAGAACACACCCTAGTGTCTGAAGTGTAGAGAAACCATGGGCCTCTCCAGTCTATCCAAGAATTGTTTCCACTTTAGTGTAAACTAAAGTATTGACTCAGTTCTGGCTTCTGCCCCAGACCCCAATGCTGCATCTGTTTCCATTTGTCAACACAAGCAGAACAAAAATCACCAACATTGGTTAATTGCCTTTGTGCTGCCTGAAGGGTCTGGGGATCCCAAAGTCATTAGCCAGGGCTGGGTTTGAAGTCACTGACCTCCAGTCTCTCCAGGATTCTAAGGGGGGCACTGCTGAATTTAATTGACCTGATTAGAGAAAAAAAAACAATTTCTGTGATGACTTTCATGGAAATAGGGCACTAGCTGGTAGACCTTGGGGACAAATACAAATTCAAATGGCCAAAGAGCTTCAACAGCCAACAGGTTTTCCACTTTAAGCCTGATTACCTTGTGCAGAATCTTTTCTTCCCTAAACACCCAGTGCTGCTTAGAGCTTGGAGTTAGGTGGAGGCAATGGGACTCTTGCTCCCTCTACCCTATCTCTCATCTAGCATCCAATAGGAATATTCTAGAACACACTCATTTATCTGTTATATACTTTCAAGCCCTTGGGGGAAGTTAAAAATCTTTTTTGTGGTTTATAAGGCTCTTGGAAATAAGCCCAGTCTCTTCTCTACATTCTCTTAAATGTCCCCGGAGTCCCTGCCCTTCTTCTCTCTAGAGGGCACACCCAGGAGGCAATGGAGAGGGAACCATGACTCACCAGATACCCTAACAACACAGGTATGTGGAGCAGTGCGAGGTTCCCACCGCATATGTAGCTTTAGACTCAGTTTTAGGTTCCATAACACTTTCCCATGAGGTGGGTTGCTAGAATCGGTGAAACTGTGTTTACACACAGTTCCAGAGGTCACAAGTCTAGAGTTAAGGTGTTGGCAAGGCTCTGGTCCCTCCAAAGGCTCGAAGGCAGACTCCCTGTTTTAGCATTCTTTGGTTCAGGATGGCTTCATTCCTCCCTCTGCCTTTGTCTCTACAATGGCCTCCTCCTCTTCTCTGTCTGTATTTTCCCTTCTGTCTTTTACAGCATCACACATCATCAGACTGGAGACTCACCATGATAATCAGATCCTAAGATTTGATTTAATCACACAAGAAGTAACCCTGTCTCTAATGAGGCTAGATTCACAGATTCCAGAGTATGGGCATGAACACATCTTTTGGGTACCCGACCAGAGAAGTACGAGTTGGGAGTGGCTTTTGAGCAGAAGAGCTGTCTGGAAATACGCATTTTAGGAGCCATTGAGATGGCTCTACAGAGAAGGGTGCTTGCTACCAAAACTCATGACATTGTGTTGACTCCTGGGACTCATGTACACACACACACACACACACACACACACAGAGAATGGTAGTCAAATAACTCTTAAAGCTCAATGGGGGGCTTTAAATAAGGAGAGGAAAGAAATCAACACAAAAAAATGACAGCAAAATAGCAGTAATAACGTCTGACAAGCAATAAAGAATCATACTATGAACTTCCTACCTACAACACATGTAAGACAGTGTGTAAATGTACAGATTTAGTTTCAATGAAAGTTTCCCATCTGGGCTGACAATGCTCTCCCTGCAACAACAATAGACTAACAAAAGCCCTAACACCAGACATGAGAATCCTTCTTTTATGTTGTTGGTCAGAGTTGTCCAAAAGATTCTCAAAACATTATAGGCTATTAATGTTGCCCTTGGCTACCCAGACCTGGAAGACAAATCCCTATTGCTGAAGACACCATCCATTTTGAACACAGGGACCCATACACCCACGAGCTGAAAGTGCCCTGAAAGCCTCCTCCCTGAGGACTAGCTTTCATGGTACCAGAAGGCACTATCTAAGCTTCTCAATGAGGGAAGCAACAAACAGTCCCACCAAGCTATGATGCCTATGAACCATGACAATCACCAGAATGGGATAATAACACTTATGGTGTCATAGTGGCATATGACCCAACCTGCGGGTCCTAGTAATTCGTGGGGGCGAGGAGGACCACAACCTGAAAACGAACGGGCGAGAGAGAAGAAAGGACTCAAGGAAGCAATTGCTTGTCAAGAGCCATCTATTTGAGAGCAAAGCACCTTTTTATAGTATGTTTTACAAGGGGAGGGGGTAAGAGGGGCCAGGTGGTGGGAAAGTATAGAATCTTCTTGGCCTGTGCCTTGAAACATTTCATGGTCTACACGGTACACTGCCTTGAATCTCTCTGCAGCTGCCAAACAGGATCTTGCGGTTGCCAAGCTGCAGGGGACATTGTACAGGTGGGGAAAGGTAGGGGGTGAGGGTAAGGGTGAGGGTCCTGGCCTCTGGCAGGCATAAATACCTTGGTGGTAACCAACAGCTCTCTAATTGAAATTAAAGCCCTCTCAGCATGCCTGGAACAGGAAAGATAGCCAACTACTACATGGAGCTAGTGAAGTCATGGGTTGTGGAGGAGAACTTGAATAACTACTTTATTAAACCAGCATAATCTCTAATTACATCCTAAGTACTTACCCTTACACCCGCAGATAAATGTAGTTCTCACCCCTCATCAAGGAAGGGTCTCTTTGCAGAAGTCAGAGGTCATCACAGAAAACCACGGCTAATCAAAATGTAGAGTTGTGAAGCCTGCTCCCACCTGGTAAATCTATGACAAAAGTCCTACATTCAAGGTTCAGAGGTCGTTGCAGAGGGGGGCAGGGGTAGGGGGCGAATGGGGTAGAAAGATTGTAAGAGCTAGAGGAACAGAAAGTTTACAGTAAAATTGTGTCTCTAGAAATGTTAGACAAGCCACACCTATGAAGTCTCACTAGAGTGGCTGCCTTAATAAGGCCTGAACAAGGACGTCACCAATAGGTGTGCTAATGAGGAAGGAGGAATGCTCAGAGGTCCACAAACCCAGACACAGCGCTATTGACAGCTAGACAATGCTGAGAGGCAGAGAAAGTCTTCCCATTGAAGAATACACCAACTGGCTATTCAGCACCCAATGGTCAGCCCTGAAACACGTATACATGCAGGTAACACTATACAGACTGATAGGTTGTATTTATATATTTATGACTACACACACACACAATTAAAAAAAGACACAATGAATTTGAAAAAAAGGGGGTATATGAGAAGTCTTGGAGGGAGGAAAGGGTGAAGGGATGTGATTATATTATAATCTCAAAAAATAAAAATATGTATCATTTAAAAGAAATGTACCCCTGATTTGCATTGAACCCTGACAACTTACCACCATCCCATCACCCAGGAAACCTAAAAGGTACCAGCAGCGCCCTGTGAACTCTGTCATTGCTTCCTCTCGAGTTAGAACCTCTACAGCGCAGATCTCCTCAGCCTTGCCTGTCTGAATTGCTAAGAGGCTCACATCCTAAAGCCCATCCTTCCGGCCCAAGAGGAGGAGCTGGGAAAGGGGACAGATCAGAAACCTTGGATTAGACTCCTGGCCTCACCTCTTCTTCATCCTTACCTATCTCCCAGGGTTGTTGGAGAAAATCAAACATGAGTGCTGTGCCTAGTCCTGGGCCTAGCCTGTAGTGGGGGTTCTGAAAACACAGAGTCTCCTCATCCCTTTCTAAGACCACATTCCTTGTGTTCCTAACCAGGAAGGGCACTTCCATGCTTCCTCCATCCTGCAGGTGTCAGATGATGAGACAGAAAAGATAGTCTTGAGAGGAGGGCAGGGATAATAAACCCTCCCCTGAACCAGTTCCAAATAAGCTCAGCCCCTTTGTTCAGGACCAACTGCTGAGTCCACCCCTGCCAACCTGCATTAAGCGATGTTTCAACTCTCTGTCACTCTTTAAGAATGGGGCCACTGGGTGAAAATGGCTCTCCCCAGGTGCCCACCTTCAGGTCTTTTCACTTCCCCTGCCTGCTTGCAGTGTAGGATAACAACTTTGCTCTTCTAATCAGCTACTGCCGGACAAAGAAGTAGCTGTCCAGCTCAGACCCTTAGTGTGAAAAAACCTAGCAAATCTCCAGTCTATCAGGTATAGACAGATGCCAAAGATCCCATAAGAAATTCTGATCAAAAAGACAGCAGCCAACTATAGAGGACAAACACCCTAAACTAGGATGAACAGCCTCTAACACCTCAGCCCTACTCACCATTCTCAACTAGAAAATGTCATAGTGTGGGGAGTGTCTAGGAGAGATTGTGCAATGTAGGCAAAGCCTGGTATGGAGGAGGGGTCCTATACCCTGTAAACACCTCCAGAAAAGTCACATACACACACACACACACACACACACACACACACTTTGATTGGTGGCATCCATTTCCTGCCTCTACAGGACTAGCTCTTCAGCCCCTCCAAGGTCATAACATTTGCCAAGATGCTACAGGCCAGAGAGTCTTTGTCCCAAAAGCTACAGGGTCTAAAAGGTGTTCCAAGACAAGATAACTCAAAATACTGTTATTGAAGGAAACTAGTGTCTGCCAACAGGGAGCAATTTTGCCATCCTATAGAGACATTTGACAGTGTCTAGAGCCACTTAGAATTATCATGCTCAGAAGAGGTGGTCTTAGCATCCTTTAATACACAGTACCCCAATTAAAGAAATAGCAAGCCTAGCAGGTCCATAGGCTGAGTGGTCCAGAAGCCCTAGTTGAGGGCACTCACCACAGTGATGCACACAGGTGTCTGGGGGATGCCCTCCAGCATCCCCGGTCATACCATGGCACAAAAGGCCTGTTGGGTGAGCTAGTTCCCCTCTCAGCACTAGGGCCCACCCCTCTCTTGCCTGAAGCACACATATACACCCCTCAGGGACAGCACTCATGTGGCTAAGATGAAAGACGGGAGCTGCAGGCCCCCATGCCAACTCGCCACTTGATTGCTTTTAATTAATTCTGCTTGATTACAGCACATGGGAGTCGCATCGGAGAGATAAGACAGGCTCTTTATATTCTGTCTTCATTAAAAAGTTTGGATCTGGAAGCTTTTTCAAAGAGCTATGTGTCTCCTTTACTTTTGTGTCATTTTTAATTGAGGAAGGCACAGAGAGATGTGCAGAGCTGTGCTGAGTGGAGACTTTTCAAACAGAACATGGGATCTCTGAGGCTCCTTCTGGGGTGGGAGGGGCAGCTAGAGTGGGATGCGGGGATGTGGATGAGCTACTTGGGATCCAAGCAGTCCACTGTGGCGGATGGAGGGATGTGAGGATGGGAAGGAGGCCATCAGCTTCTCCCCGATCTGTGATCAACAGCGTGTGGCATGAAGGAATGGCTCTGATTCTTCATAGACTGGGAGAGATTCTAGAGGGTGAGTTGTCTGGGAGGGTGGGTGAGCCTTAATTATCTGTAGCCCTTCCTCTTCTCTAGCAAGAGAATCAACCCTTCCTTGGAGGAAACCTTCCCCTTGCAGATTTGATCACGAACTCTCTGCTTCTGATTTATCTCTCTAGCAAAGTACCTTGTTGTCTCAGTTAGCTAATGCTGCATAACAATTCACCCCCAAATCCTAAGGGTTCATGCAATAAACATTTATTATCTCTTAGTTTCTGTACACAAATCATCTGGATGGAGCTGGGCTGGGGCTATCTGGCTCAGAGTACCACCTGCCACTACAAAGTGGGAGACTAGGACCCCATTTTACTGGCGTGGCTATAGACGGGACTCAGGAAATCCACTTCCAGGCTCATTCATGTGATGTTTGGCAGGCCTAAGGTCCTTGCTGGCTATTGGCCAGAGATACCTGCTTTTTTGACAAACAGGTCTCTCCACGGACAGCTTGCAATAGGGCCGCAGGCTTCTCACTGAGCAAATGAGAGAAAGGAGGTTGACATTCCAGAGTCCCTCTGTTACCTCTTCTCAGAAGAAATAGCCCATCATGTTTGCTATACTTTGTTAGAAGTGATCCTCTGGGTCTAGCCTGAATACAAGGCCATCATATCAGGACACAAACAGAGATGCAGGGACCATCGGGAAGCACCTCAGAGGCTGCCCGAGACTCCTACACTTCCATGACCCACTTGTTTTTCTAGTATGGTTGTTCCAAGAGGCTGAGACCCCTGTTTTAGACATCTGAGCATCCAACACCCAAGCCAGTGTCTGGGATGCACCAAGCACTCAAGGAGTGCTTGGGAGAATTAGTAAATATATAAATGTATGTTGCCTGTGCCCTGGACTACTTGTCGACCGGCCCTACCTGCCGTTAGGGGCTGGAGGTGAGGTGGCCAGGAGTCAATGACACAGACTCTAGGAGCAGGTGAGAAACACTGCAGCAAGCTCATCTGAGCACTGCAAGCTCCTTTAATACCCTCCACCCTCATCCCATTGGTCCCAAGAAAGCGTCTCTTCTAAACAGCAGTTCCTGATTGGCTGGCATTGTCTGCATCAGCAATCCTTCATCTCTCAGGCAGTCCTCAATTAGGTCCTCCTGCAGGAGATGTTTTTGTGCCTGCATGCCCCCAGCGTTTACATAGAGGTGACCCCACCGTTCCTGCAACAAACACCTGTGAGCCTGAACCTCAACTGAATGATGTACAAATAAATCATCCTTCTAAGCTTTTTAGTACACTTACTTATAGGCAGGGGGCACACAGCTTATGTGCGCATAAACAGCTTGGAGTCTATTCTCTCCTTCCTCTATGTGGGTCCTGGGGATCAATCTCAGGCTGTCAGACTCAGTGGCAAGTGCCGTCACCTGCTAAGCCATATTGCCAGACTTCATTTTTTAAAAATACTAATCTTTGGGGATGTGGAGAAAATGAATGGATAAAGTGCTTGCCACACGAGCATGAGAGCCTGAGTTCAGAGCTCCAGCACCCAGGGAAGAAGCCAGGCAGTGCTATAACATCTCAAACTCTAGCACTGGCAGAGGGGTGCGTGGGGGGAGGATGCCAAGCTGATTGGCCAGTTCATCTAAGGAATCGATGTACTCCCTAAGAGGCGTTTAAGAAAACAAAGTGGAGAGTGACTGAGGAAGACTCTTGATGTCAATCTCTGGCCTCCGCATGTATGCACACATGTGCACAACACATGCATGTGCACACATACATGTGTGCACACGTGCACACAGTACACAAGCGTGCGCGCACACACATATACACACACGACAGTCCTTGAAAAAATTATCTTTGTTTATACTTATCAAACCAGTCTTTGATGACAAAAAAAGTCCCCAAAACTACTGTGGCAGGGGCAGACATGTCCATGTGTCCAGGTTAGCTGAAAGCCATTAGGTTATGCAGACACGGATGTGGAATCACAGAAGCAATCATATTTCACTCTGCTCAGCAAGGGCCATTACTATCCTCTCCTATTACGATCTGATCTCAATCTACTCTTAAATATTTTCTCCTTGGGGACTAGTGACTGATAGCAAGTCAATAAGAGTGAAAAAAACCAAAGCTTTTCATTATTTTAAGCTGCTATGCCAGTGACACTAAGCAGAGAGCAGCAACGATCGCGAGCAAAGCAGCAGTGTCGAAAGCTAGTTAGTGGCTGGGCAAGATCGATTGAAAGGGAAGTTTGAAGCAAGAGCAGAAGTGGCAGGGGGACCAAGAGGGCCCAGAACTGGGAGACTCGGCACAGAACTAGAATGAGGCAACACTGGGAGATAAGACCTCTGAGGCTCATTGCAATGCCCGTCCCTGCTAGCTGTGCCCCAGGATCTGGAGACAGGCTAACAAGTAGCCACATGGTGTGCCACCCAGTCTGGCCACAGGAAGCATTAAGAGCAAGAAGACGTAAAGAAGTGGCAAGGAAGTGAGGAAGCTTAAGGGTCCTGGGCTCGGAGGCAGAGTTTTCCATATCCAGTGAACTCCGCTATTAATTAACAACACTAAGGTACCATACAAGGAGAAAGAGAAAGAGAGATCTGAACATGAGGCCCTGAAAATCAGGGGGACAGTATAAAACTGTGGGCATCTTTTCAGAACTGGGTGAGTCTTTGAGGTAGAAGGCCCTAAAAGAAGTTTTCCTTTAAAAAAGAAAAGGCTTGTTTGTTCGTTTGTGGGGATGAGTGAGTGTTTTGCGTGTGTGTGTGTGTGTGTGTGTGTGTGTGTCTGTGTGTGTGTCTCTGTGTGTCTGTGTGTGTCTGTGTGTCTGTGTGTGTGTGTCTGTGTGTGTGTGTGTGTGTGTTGCATAGTGTACCATGTATTACAGTAACAGAGGTGGCCAGAAGAGGGCATCCAATCCTCTAGAACTGGAATTGACAAACAGTTGTTAGCTGTTCTATGGGTGCTGGAAATTGAACCCAAATCTTCTGGAAGAGCAGCCAATGTTGTTAAGCATTGAGCCCCCAAGAGAACTCTTTATAGTTTCTCTTTCCCAGAACTGATATTACCCAAGAATCTTTGGGAAGAGGGATGTTAGGTTCTTGAAAGGCCGCTTCTCACCTACAGTCACCTCCTGAAGAGCGGATCTGATGCTCCAGCTCACAGCCTGCATCCTGGATCGTTGTCCTAGTAAAGGGGTCTACCAAGGATCCACAGAAATGTGGATCTTGCTGCTTCCTGGCTGTTCTGTCTTTTTCCTTATGTTTGAGCAAGGAAACTCAAAGTAATATTGGATGCTCAGCTCTAAGCAGTAAGGTACATCTACGTTCGGCCCTTCTCCAATCCTACTCACAAACACTGAAACTAGGCTAATCTGCCTTCCCTCCAGGATGCTAACAATTAAGACTTGGGTCCAGCTGGGCAGTGGTGGTGTACACCTTTAATCCCAGCACTTGGGAGGCAGAGGCCAGTGGATTTCTGAGTTCAAAGCCAGCCTCGTCTACAGAGTGAGTTCCAGGACAGCCAGGGCTATACAGAGAAACTATGTCTCAAAAAGACAAAAAAAAAAAAAAAAAAAAAAAAAAACCCAGAAAAAAACAGAAAAAACAAACAAAAAAAAAGGATTTGAGTCCAAACTTGAGAGCAGAAGAGGGAAGAGACCAACATGTTGCAGTCTACTATGTCAAGATTAAGAGCCATAGTGCATACTTTGCCTCTGGTCACTGTGGGTAGAGCTCCTTGGGTTATCCTGGGTCCCTAGTCTACAACCATTCCCACTATCCTATTATTACAGTTAAACAGATGCCAGGGTTAAAACAGAGAGTTGGGAACACTGAGGAAGAGAACTAGGAGGGTGAGCAGTATAAGATAGTCAAGCTAACTAGTTAAGAGGAAGAACAAGACTGGGGAAAAAACAACAACAAAGTATCATAGCAGGCTTCTCATTTCCCAGGGGAAGTGACCCCGGGGGGGTGGGGGGGGAAGCACAGACACCATTGGCCTTTGTTCTAAGAACCACCTCAACTTTACGAGCAGTTACCCCTCCATATGTATCCTTCACCTGATGCACCTCACTGTAACCGGCTGAATTGTGGGTAAGGATGGTGCATTAGTCATGGCTCTCTAGAGCCTCAGAACCAAGAGATTAGCACATGTTAACGGGGGTTTATTAGGTTGGCTTGCATTATATGGGATGAGTGTCCAACAGTGGCTGTCAAGAATAGAGTGGTTTGCTCAGGCCACAAGGATGAAGCCTCAGAGTGCCCATCTAATGCTGAAGGCCGGGAGGATTCCTGGAGAGCCACCGCCTTCAAGCCATGGCAGACGCCTGAAGCTGGTTCTAATATCGGTGGAAAAATCATCAACCATGGCAACAAGGTAGACAATTGCATTCCTTCTTCCATGGCCTTCCATCTACACCAGCCACCTGAAGGTGCTCCCCACATTTAGGGTGGAGTCTTCCCACATCAATCAGGGCAATCAGGCCAATCCATAGTCATGTGTACAGGTCAGTTTCATATAGACAATCCCTCACTGAGACCCTCTTCCCAGGTGACCCTAGCTTGTGCCAAGCTGACAATCAAAACTAAGCATCACAAATGACTTCTAAGAAAGACACCCCAGACCACCCCAGAGGTCAGCCACCAGAGATAAAAGGTAGATGAGGACTTCTAATTCCACATCCTAGGGGCAGTCCTTTGCCGATGCTACTCGGCTTGATTTATTCTCCTCTCTGGAGGCTGCTTTGGCTTTCTCCCCTGATGGAAGGAACCTTAAACACTTGCCCATTGTACCTACACCCCAGTGTGAATCTTCTCCTTCCGAGACTGCTAGTTAGGATCTTCTGGGAAAGCAGGATGAGGCGTCTCTCCTCTCCCATGACAATATCCTGGCCACACTGTGATCCTAATTCCAGAAGTCGATGAAACCAACCAAACTTGTGTGTCCAGGAATGAACCTAGGAAACAAAACTGGCTCTGAGTTGCAGACTCAGTTAGGCCACCACACTGTGGGGTGTAGACACCTACACAGGCAGCTGACAGAAAGGAACAACAGTGCAGACACCCCAGTAGCTGGAATGTAGTACCAATAAAGGGTGGGGATTTTTGAAGCTAGGAGAAACCACATATTGAGTCCATCCTAAGGGGACTACTTCTGAGAAGTTAATTAGGATAAATCGTTTGTTGTGAGTTATTTATTTATTTACTTACTTAACAGCCCTTTATTGGTGCCTGCTTGTGGTATGGCAGGCACCGTGGAGAATTCCAGCATGCCGAAGGCATGGTCTCTGGCCTCAAAGGGACTTGTAATCTGGCAAGGGAGACAGATGCCTACACAGTTAGCACAGGGGGAGAGAGGAAGCAGGGGAGTAAACATACAAGAAATCCGAAATAGAATCCAATGACAGCCCTGAGGCTCAGACATCAGGGACCAATTTCACATCTCAACTCTAGGCAGAGATAAGATAAAGCCTCCCCACTCCCCAAGTATCAGGTGGGGGTGGGAGCATCTTCATCGTAAAAAATAGAAAAGCAGATGGCCACATGGTCCAGTCTGCATCTGATTATTTGTGTGGCTTTGTAGGTCATACTGTCTGTTCTATAAAGGACAACATTTCATCGCTGCTGGCTTACAGGTTTTGAGGTTCAGTCCATTATCATCATGGCAGGAAGCATGGCAGTGTCCAGGCAGGCACGAAATGGTGTTGCTGAGAGTTCTACATCTTGTTTCAAAGACAACAGAAGACTACTGTCTTCCAGGCAGCCAGGAGAAGGCTCTTGAAGCCCATTGCCACGGTGACACATTTCCTCTAACAAGGCCATATCTACTCAAACAAGGTCACACCTCTAACTGTGCCACTCCCCTTGGGCCAAGTGTATTCTAACCACCACAGGGTGGTGTGAAGAGATGTGGTCAGACGCATGTTCAGACATTCACACACACTTGTTTGTTCTATGAGATGGAAATAGTTGTGCAGGAGGATGGAGGATGGTCACCCAACAGTACAGACGCACCAGTGCCACTGAATGGTGTCCTTGGTAATGGCTAAGATGACGGATTTTCTGTTATGTGGATCTTATTTACTACAATAAAAATCAGGGGTGGGGGCCGGATTTCTTGAGTTAATTAACATGTACTAGGCACTATCTTATACGCTGGCTTAAGTTAAAAATAAATGAGACATGATCATTGTCCTTAAAATACTCGGGATCTAGGGAGACAAGGAGCAAAAATTAAGGAAATGTAAACCCAGAAATCATCTCTCCCAGGAAGCCCTCCCAGATCCTCTCAACCTCGGTTAGTCTGCTTCTGACTCCTCCCAGTTGTCTGCTCTTGCTTTTTCCATAATTAGCTTCGTTTATTTGGTAAACATTTACTGGGCTGGGATTTGGAGACATAAAGTCAAATGAAGCTTTCAGTGTGGAGGAGGAAGCAAGAACTCAAATGAATAAGTACAAAGGATGAAACTGTGTGCACAACACACACATACACACAAACACAATGTATACACATAAACAAAGACACACACATACAGAAACACACGAACACAAATATACACACATGCGCACACGCACATACACATGCAAACAAGCACACAAACACACGTACACACACAAAACACACACACATCACTGCTGTATCTCTCTGATGCACAGAGTGAGCTCCCATGGTATATAGTACATGATTGATGGATGAATGCATGGCTCCGTGGACTGACGGATAACTGAGTAGCTATGGTATGAGAGGAAGAGAGAATTTAAAAGAAATACTACAGTTTTAGCCTGAGCGATCAGGAAGACACTGACGGCATTAAAAACATCATGGCAGCGTAGACTTGGATTTGGAGTGGGCCATTGAGGAAGGCTATTAGTTTAGCATCAAATGGGCTTATTTAAAAATACCTGTGACATACAACTGGAAGTGCTGAGGTCTGAGGCAGAGATTCTTATCAGAGCTACAGAGAGCGTCTAGGCAGAAGATGGATATCTATGACTCAGCTAATTGAAGGAAGCTTCAAAGCTCACCAGTTCATTATAGGACAAAGAGTAAAGGAAGTCGAGCATCCCTGGGGCTGTGGGAGAGAATCTAGCTTGAATTCTCCAGCAAGCATCTGCAGGAGCCATGGGCCTGTCGGTGCTGCCGAGCAGTGTAGTAAGATGAGAAGAGACACAACATGGGGTCTGACAATGACCCCAATAGGAGCCATTTCAGTGACATTATACAAATCAAAGCCAGGTGCAAGTATGTGAAGGATAGAAAGAGGGGCACAAAGGAGAAGACTGCAAATCCCATCATATCCTTTTTGAGGGTTTGTGTGTGTGTGTGTGTGTGTGTGTGTGTGTGTGTGTGTGTGTGTGTGAAGAGCAGAGGGATGGGAAAGCCAGGGCTGTGGTGTAGGGTCAAGGGAAGGGACCTCCACTGGACCACTTTCTTGTGAATGTGTGAGACATTCCAAAACACAACTGTAGTGTGTGTGAGCTTCAAAAGGAACACCACAGAGTCTTGTGTGCTAATGGGAATGAACAGAGAAAGTGATAGTACGAGAGACAGGGGGCTGTTTTCAGCAACAAAGTCCTTGAGAAGGTGAGAAAGAATGGAGACACAGGGCCCAAGCAGAGGGGTCATCTCTGTTGAGAATAGAGACACGTCTTCTGTCGTAATGGGAGGTTTGTCAATTTGTGATGGGGAGACATGGGAATTCTTGTCTGATTGCTTCTACAGCTCGATGAAGTATGTGGCAAGGTCATCAGCTGCCAGCCAGGGAGATAAGGGGTGGGGATGAGAGGGAAAATGCTGTCTCCAGTGGGGACATAGACAGGGAGTGTCACACACTTCCAGACAGTGTCAAATGTGTCTAGAGCATGTGGTTGGGAGTCCAGCGTGAGACCTGTGAAGTTAGAAGGCTTGACGCAGAGTGAAGGAAGAGCCACCAGTGGATGGAGTTAGCCAGGGTGGGGTTTTGCTAGGAAAGAGTTAAGGGCATTGGTAAGGAAATAATTATAATACATCCTTAGGTGGCTAGGGATAGGCCAGGAAGACCTAGAATGTCCCCAAGCATCCACAATACACCTCCTGGTGACATTTGCCCAAATGTCCAGAAAAATGTCTAGGTTTGTGGAGGAAAGACTCCATGCCATGGTGCTGACAGATATCTGTGACCACACAAGCAGATAGGATGCCACCGTCTTGTTGTGGGTACACTCACCTTCCCTTGGCCCTATCTGGGAAGGTGAAACACCAGCCACCCTAAAGGGGGCGGAGCCTGGTGCCCACTGCCCTGACCAGGCAACTGCAGTTTCTTCTTTCTTTAAGGAAGAACCTGTAAGGGCTATTTGCTGGTCTTCTCTGTTTAATACATTTTAATCAGAAAATTAATCAGGAAACACCAGTTCAGCAGATAATTGAACAATGAGGAGACACGGTAATTGCTGTTTAGTCTAATTAACTTTGTTAAGTCTTTATTGGTAACAGAGACTTCCTGAGTGAAACTTATTAAACGTCCTTCCTCGGAAAACTCAATTCCTATTCAAAGGAAAAGTTGCTCCTTCTCTCTTTGTCTGAGAAAGGTCGAAGGCCCTGCAGCAATCCTGAGCCTAAGAATGTCTACCAATCTCCCCTTAGGCTCTGCACACTTCCTGCTTCCTGGACTCGTGGGTACCCCAGCCGGGAAAGAAGAGCCTGCAGGCCCAGCTAATCCTGAGAACCAACCTGCTGGACCACCTTACTCTCCAGACCACATGACATGCAGCCCACTGCTCCTGCACTCTTTCAGCTGCTGGACCAAGATGGTGTCCAACTTACTGTATAACTGAGGCTATCCTTGAACTCCTGATTCTCTTGCCTGTCTGCCTCCTAAATGCTGGAATTACAAGAGTGCACCATCACCCCTAACTGACTTTGGTCTTCTTTAAAAAGTTATCATCATCATCATCATGATCATGGCATGCACACTCACACGCGCAGGTAGGCACATGTGGAAGTCAGAGAACAATTTGTAGGCATCTATCTCCCCTTTCATCATGTAGGCCTCCAGGGATCAATCTCAGGTCATCAAAGCTGACGGGTAATATCCACTGAGCCATCTCACTGGCCTGGCATCTCCCTGAATGAACCTGTTCAACATCCTGGGGACAGTGCTCAGAGACCTGTGTGAATCACCTATAGGTCCTAGGTCCCAGTGGGTTCACACTCCATATTGATACGCCTCTGGTCCAGAGCTGTAAAAAATATAACATTGGCTTGAATTATCCAGATAAAATGCTTCTGGCTCCGGCAGCAGCTCCTTTGCAAGAGCAACCATGCCTTCAAGCGCTCCCAGGCTGTGGAAAGCTGTTGGTTGGGACACTAAATGTTTTTCTCCTTGGAGTCTCCCCTTGCTCTCTTCTCTGTGATCCTCTCAGAGAAAACTCGTTTTAATCTTCTGCCTCACTACACACAGCGGAACCCTCCTCCACCATCCTCATTGGACAACAGCCCTGGTGCTGGCTCTAGTGATAGCTGCATGTCTAGCTCTCAGAGAGCTGGAGATTCCTTGAAGGCCCCATTACAAGATCTCATCCGGGACTCATTAAACTCTCTCCACTCACGTGTCTTCTCACTAGAAAAAGTGCTACATGTTCCCAGATATACAATAGGTCTATAAATCAAACATTAACCTGTAATAAATCATAAATACATTTATTTTAGAACAACGCTTTGGTACACATAATTTTATGATGTATAAAATATCAAAGAAAATTTACATACTAATGAGATGAGTGTGCTTATTTTTATTTAAAGAATTAAATTTTGATAGAACCTTTGATCCTATATGCCGTGGGTCATTGTAAATGTTTTTCAGAATTGGTCAATATTCTGATTTCATAGTTGTTGATGCTGAGAATGCTGTTTTGTATAAATACCTAATACAAAATGGCAAAAGTATGTTTATAGACATTTCAGGAGTTATTGGAAATTCTGCCCTAATCCCAAGACAAAATTTATAGAATGATTTTTTCTTTTATAAAACTTAAGTCAGCAACTCAAAAAACGATTTTTTAAAGCAAGCATTCTTACTCAATACAATCCAGAGACGGGCTAATTTGATACTTAGATGCTGAGGACCAGCAGTAAGAAAATATTAAGCATCTGATTTCCATAATTCAACCATTATATTTCTACAAAAGCAGGAAACTTTAGGGCTGGGGAGATGGCTCAGTCAGGAACATACTTGTTGCACAGGTGTGAGGACCTGAGTTCGGATCCCTGGGGTCACTCTGCATGAAGGTGAGTGTGACAATATGCTCATATAATGCCAGCACTGGAGGAAAAAAGGGAAGATGATCCTGGGAGCTTGCTGGCCAGCCAGTCTAGCCAATCAGTGAGCTCTAGAGAAGCAATTGAAGAAGATCAGCATCAACGTCTAGACAGACAGGCAGACACACACACACACACACACACACACACTTATAAACACACAAAAAGAGAAAACTTTCTGTGTGCAGTGAAGACATTGAAGTTTCTAGTGTGAAATGCCATATTGTCCGAGATCAGGGTGTTTCAAGCATTGTACACTGGCATTGTGTGTCTGACGGTATGCACCAGGCCAAGTGAGCACATTTGTGTGTCAGGGTGTAGGTCACAGGAAAGCCTTGCCGTGCAGCACAAACAGGCACCCCCCCATCCCGAAAATACCTCAGATTCATTACACATTTGGTTCTGAATCTAGTTTTGGTTGTCATACAATCTGAGTGCTCTTTCTGTCACCACATTCCAGAGTGGGCACTCAAAACATGTTTAAGGAAGGAAGGGAAACCGAGGCTGAGGAAATAACTCGGAAGATAAACTGCTTGCCGTGCAAGCTTGAGGGCCTGGCTTCAATTCCTAGCACCCCTAAGAAAAGCCAGGCACAGTGGCATAGGCCTGTAATCCTAGCACAGGAAAGGCAGAGACAGAAGGTCCCTCACAGCTCGCTGGCCTGCCAAGCCTTGGAGAGCAGGTGAGCTCCAGGATCAGTGAGAGACCTTGTCTCAAAAACTAAGGTTGAGAGCAACCATGGAAGACACTTGACATGGACACCTGGGTTCTACATGCATACACACATATGCTCACCTTCACACATGCACATCCATGTACAGGTGAGTGCACACACTTGGAAGTGATTCTACCACAGCACCTGTGCTCAGTCACTGTCAGCACCAGCTGCTGTGACAATATCAAGAGTGACACCTACTATCATCAGCCCATTTCAGAGACACTGAAACATCCCCTCTCACATCCTCCTGTGGACTTGGGGAGCAGTCACATCCTCCTGTGACAGGCTTGGGGTTTGGGGAACAGTCTGTCACAGTCCTATTATTGAATGGCCTCTGTCACATCTGACATCAATAGGACAATATTAAATTTACATAGTCCTGAACACCACAAAGCAGAAAGTCACAGTGAGGAACGCTAAGGTACAAGGAGGTACAGACCATGGCCATGTGGCTCTGTGTAACCACTGAGGAATGAAGGGTGATGGGAGCTGATTTAGGCTGACCCAGAAGTGCGTCCCCTAAGTGCTGACACGTACCCTCCACCTGTCCTCCATCTGCTTCTGGGGCTTTCCAAAAGCACCAAAAGGAGCCACTGAGAATGTCAGCTGCTGACCACTGTCTCTAGGCCTGAGGGCCTCTCCTGATCCACCAATGTCACTCATGATGCCCTGTGACTGGGGACTGAGATGGAGAGAAAGAGGTGTCAATGTTAAACACATTTTATACATGTATGAAATTGACCCCCCCACACACACACAAACCACATTGTATACATGTATGAATTGCAATAAATAAATATTTTAAGTGATTAACAGAGGAAGACTGGCACCCTCCCTCCCCCACCTCGGGCTACATGAATCAAAGCAGAGCATATTTGGAAAAAGTGCCCTAAGAGGCAGGTGATATGCAAATGGTCTAAAAGGGGGCATGACTACCAGCCCTGGGGCTTTTATACCTGGGGCCTGTCTGGCTCTCTAGCCCACTTACATCCTTAGGAGTTCTTTTCTCATCCCGGATAAACTATCTCTAGTACCATCCATGTGTCCCTGGTCCAGGATATAAGAATCTAGAAATCTCAGCAGTTGCCACAGGCTCCAGTCTGTGCCTATAACACGCACACAGGAATCACCTGCTCCATCCAAATCCCTTTCTCCCTCATCCATGACTCCCCGGTAGCCCAGACATCTCTGAGACCAGCACTCCAGAAAGGCTGCCCTGCAGGTTTGGGACCAATGCAAGGAGAGTGCAAGAGAGCACAGAAAGCAGGCTGCTGCTCAGAGGGGGCACTTCAGTAACTCTCAGACCAAACTCAACCTCAACACCTCTATTAAACTGATTCTCCTCCTGCCCACCAGTCTCCCCTCCCAGGAGTCCTCCGATTCCACCCCAAAGGAGAGACGTCCCCAGTGACACTGACCCCCACTCACAGGGGTGAGATGCCCCACTACTACTTTAGGTGTCAAGAATCCCACCTAAAGTTCCTAAAATCTGGGTCTGAGTACAGCCAGGTGTGTGCTGGCAGAAATCTCTCCCTCCCTGGGTTCAGCGCAACAGTATTTCTAGGCACTGGGCAGCCTTGGTGCTGAATGCTAAGGAAGCTTTTGTCTAGAGAAGGCGTACTTTGCAGAGCTGTGCTTTCTGTGCCCTGATTTACATTACTGAAGCTTGAAGCGAGCTGAAACAGTCACATTTAGGTCTTCTCTCCCAGAACCAGGGCGAGCACTTGCTTCTCATTTACATAACTACATGGGCCCACTCAATAGGGTCTGCCAACTACAAAGGGACAGTCTGCCCTGAAGGTAAATTCAAGTCTACATCCTTAAAGACAGAAACTGCACATAATTTTAAAAATAAGTTCTCTGCCTTCAAAATCGTAAGATCCAAGTCTCTATCAGGCCCTGGATTACATAAAGGGGATGATGCATCTCAGGGCAGAGATGATGTGGATTCTCCAGCCTCCTGATGCCCAGCTCAGGCCTCTGTAAGCACAACAGACTCTCAGTAAGTAGTTGCTGAAGGACAGACTAGATGGGACAAGGGCAAGATAAACCTGGGTCTGGGTAGCACAAGACCAGAAGCCTGCATACTTCTCTATGCAAACCCGGAGCCAGGGTAGACATTCTCAGATACTTTGAAAAAAAAAAAAAAACTTTCATTTCAGTGGCTGTGATAAAAGATCTTGACAGAAAGAAACTTTGTGGAGAAATGGTTTATTTTAGCTCACAATTTCAAGTTGCAGTATACAATAGCAGAGAAGACAAGGTGATAAGAATTTAAAACAGCTAGTCACGTCATATCTAAGTCAAGACCAGAGATGAAAGAATACATGTATATATTCCACTTGCCCTCTAACTTGTTCTCAGCTCAACCTCCACTCTGATACAGGTATGAACCTAGGGGATGGTGCCACCCACAATGGGCCCCCTGCCTAGGGGATAGTGCCACCCACAATGGGCTTGGCATTTTCACTGCAATTAACTTAGTTAAGACAATCACCCACAAACCAACCTAATGCAGACAATCGCTCATTGAGACTCTCTTCCCAGGTGATTCTAGGTTATCACAAACTGGCAATTATAACTAACCATCAAGGCAAGAAGCCTATACAGTTCTAGAAATCTTTGACTTTGTTTACATTCCCAGGTGACAGCACATGGGTCTGGGTGTATAGAGTTGGATAGAGACAATTAATAACTACATTAGTAGCAAAACAATACTATATTATCTCACCTAATCACACCGTCTTCATGAGGAAGGTGGCTCCAATATTCAGCTCCAGTAAATAAAAGGGGTGGGCACAGAGAATTGAACGGAAAATAGAAGAGATGGGGATCCAGGAGAGCAGATAGGGGCTTCCTAGAGTGCATGCTTCAGATGGAGACTGAAGATGATGCTTCAGAAGCTATAACTATAGTGGTTTGTAGCAGGCTTACCCTGTGCTATCCTGAGTAGGACACAGGCAACTTCTCTTCTGTGGAATGAATCACAGATGTTGAACCACACTCCCTAGTACCTCAAAGCATGACCTTGGAGATAGGGTCTTGATGGGGATGATGGTGTTAAAACAAGGTCCTAATACAACAAACTAGTGCCCTTATAAAGAGGGACATTCGGAGCCAGTGAGATGGCTCAGCAGGTAAAGGAGCTTGCCACCAAGCCTGACCATCTGACTTAAATCCCTGGGACCCACATGGTAGAAATAACCAATTCCCTCAAGTTGATCTTTGACTTCCCCACATGAGAGACGGATGGATGGATGGATGGACAGATGGGCAGACAGAATAAAAAATTTAAAAGAGGCATTTGGAGACAGACATGTGTTCATTCTGGGAGAATGTCATAATAACACACACACACACACACACACAGGACGTCTTCAAGCCAAGGACAGAGGTTAAGAAAAGCCCTCAGGATGAACCAAGCCTGATGACACCTTGACCTTGGACCACCTCTGATCTCCAGAATCCTGTGAAAACCAGTCCCTGCTGTTTAAGACTCATAACCTTTGGATCTTTGTGACTGGAGTCCTCATTATCTAATGCCATCCTGTCAAGCCACTGTCCTGGAGGCCACTTCTGTCCCGTCCCCATTTAACAGCACCTGAGTTCTGGGGAAGCATGTGCGGCCTGCAGCCCCACACCTGGGATCTAACCAAGGCCAAGGGCTGCTTCACTACTGAGAACTTAGCTACCAACCTGCACTATGCCAATAGGGTGCTGGGGGGAGGGAGGGGCTTGAGTGGTCTTAGCACCACCCCCAGGTGCCACCACCTCTTCCTGCATTTGCACTCCTTTGAAATTCTGACACATTGCTCCCAGGTTTTTATCTTAGAGGAAAACCTGCATTGGCCCTGGGAAGGGGAAAAACAGGGTAACTGAAGAGTACAGTGTCCCCACAGGAGGAAGCTAATTCCCCCCCACCCAAGCACTGAGGAACAAGCAGAGCTCTCAGCCCTAGCCAGAGAAGGACCTGCCAGGTCTCCACAGAGCACCCTCCCCTCACCCAGCAGGCACCACGGGTCTGTCTCTTCTCATTAGGCCTGAGGGGACAAGAGGCCTCTGGGCCAGTAGCCTCTCCAGCACTTCCACAGAGCACCACATTGGCACTGCACAGACACCACAGCTGCCAACCCCAAGTCACCTTGTCTCTCCACGGAGCCTCACCTTCCCTAGCTAATTATCCTGGGAACCCGCACTGCACTGTATGAAGGGCTCCTGAACAGAGGCAGCTACCCTTCTGGCCTCTCTGGAGCAGGAGGAGCCAGCTGAGGCTGTTTGAAGAAAGCAGAGTTGTCAGAGCCCGAGAGGCGATTAGTATTTAAGAGATGTTAAAAGCTAAGAAACACACACACACACAGACACACACACACACACACACACACACACACACACACACCATTCAAATGATTATGATGATTCTTAAGGCTGGAAGACCAGAAGATGGCGCCTACCCTGAGAAACTCTACAAAAGGTAGAGTCCCAGCTAAAGAACACCCAGGTCCTCTCAGGCATGGCTGCTGGGACATGGGGTCTTCCATAGTCCCAGTACTGGATGTCTTAGACATGGAAGCTCTCATCCACCCCATAGCTGCCCTCCTGCCAGTAGCTCCCAGCTGACACCTTCAGAATCTCCAGCCATCCTATCCGTTGAGATCCTGTGGTCTGTGCTCTGTCTTCGGCCGCGGAGTTCACATTCAGCTCTTCCTCTCCGGCCCATGGTCTTCGCCCAGGTTCTGATCCCACTGCCGACCTCAACAACTCAAATGCTGCCTGGTCTCACATCACACTGCGGAATCTATTCGCTGTCCAATCCATCCATCATTCATGCTACTCTGTCAGCCAAGGAAGGCGAGTTGCCCTTGATCTTCCTCCCTAGGCCTGGACTGTAACTCTACCCTGAACCCACATGACTTTGGATGTGCTCCTCATACTCAAGCCCGCCTCTGTAAAGTGAGGAGAGAGGAGCGTTCCGGCACATTGGGAACTTCACACAGTGTGCTCTGATGAGCTTCCAAAACCCTGCCAGATTGGAAGCAAGTCTAAGCCCAGTGACTCTCAGCACAGAATCAAAGGACTGTCTGTTCTGTATTCCCAGCTCCCCGTGCTGGCCCTCTAGGGAGAAGCTTCATGAGTGTATTAAAGTTCTTTATGACAAACATAAGCAAATGGTTTGCTCTTTCCTGCCCTGTGCTATGTGTTCTCTCCTATTCTCTCTCCCTCTCCCACTCCTCCTCTCCCTCCTCTTCCCCTTCCCCTCCTCGTTCCCCTTCTTAAAGACACACTTTAGTGTTCACACCTGGATTGTTCAAGCAAGCCTAACTGGCTCCCTGTAGACCTAAGTCCTATTCTGGCTCAGCTTGGTTTTTTTTTCCCCTTCCTACAAGACAGTGCTTTTCTCTGCATAGCAGCAAAAGCTTCCCCCATCTGGCCCAGGGGGCACCAGAGTGGCCAGTTGTATCACATTGCTGTTTGCAAGCAGATAGCAAATTCAAAGTTCTACCTGTAGAGGGCAACATTAAGTACAGCCATTGAACCCTTGAACTTGGGCAGCATTGAGAGCCAGGTAGAAAGAATTTCTTAAGAGGTAGGAGAAAGAAGGCAAAGGTTTCTTCCAACCAAGGTACTTGGGCTGGGTCCTCTATGGAATATGGCTGTAGGTCAGGGTTGATGGGTCACAATTAAGGCCTACTGTTAGGGAGAAGGCAGGTTGGTGTGGGCTCTAGGCTGAGCCCTGCCCATGATTTCCATCAGGCTGGTAAAAGGTGTTCTGCCTTCCAGGATTGTGTTCATACTCAAAGCATTTATATGTACATAGAGCTAGAGCCCCCGCCAGCCCCAGTGAGTTTTGGCAGTATGGGAGCCCTGCGGGAGTCCACTGGCTCCAGAAGCCCTCCAGGAATAAAAGCAAGGACTAATATATTGGATTACATCAAATTACAAAGCTTCTGCACAGCAAAAGAAACAATCAACAGAGTAAAGACAGCCCAGAAGGTGGGAGAGAAACCTTTGCCAGCTACTCACCCAATGGGGGGTTAATACCCAGAATACATAAAGAACTCCGAAATCTAACAATAAAATAACAGGTAATGCAATCAATAAATGGGCAAAGGATCTGAAAAGACAGTTGTCAAAAGAAGTACAAATGGCCAATAAGCATCTGAAAAGATGTTCAACATCCTGAGCCATCAGAGAGATACAAATCAAACCACACTGGGATTTCACCTCCCTCTACGGAGAAAACATCAGAAAAATTAAAAATAACAAAGACCAGGAGGCTAGCAAGATGACTCAGTGCATGTTCTTTCTCAAATATGGAAGCTAGAATTTTAAAGAGAGATGAATTGAAAGCAACAGGACTTCTGTGGGGAGGGAAAGGATGGGGGAGCAATAAGAGAGGATAGTGGTTGGGGGATTGAGTGAAGCATGAATGGAAATGTCCTAGTAACGCCCACTAATATGCACAGTTGCTATGCACCAGTCAATATAATTAAGGAAGGGATACATAGGAGACCAAGAGCCCTGGGTTATCAAGCCTGATGACCTAAATTTAATCCCAGGGACCCACATGTTGGGAGGAAAAACCCAAAGCTCAAACAATGAATGGCCTCTGATCTTCACATACACACTATGACACATACATGCACACACACACACACACACACACACACACACACACAAATAATTATAAATGTAATTTTGAAAAAATAAGATGCAGGAAGAATGACAGAGGAAAGAGCCATTTTTGTTATTAATAGGGGCAGAAATTAGCGCCGCCACTGTGAAGAACCCTAAAGAGGTTTCTCGAACAAGAATAATTTTTATATGACCCCACTAGACCTACTCCTGAGTATAGACTTGAGGGAACTGAGTCAGTGTGCAGTAGAGGCAGCTGCACATCTGTGTTTACTGTAGCACTAGTCACAATAGTCAAGATAGGACTTTGCCTAGGCGCCTATCCAGATGATAAAGAGTGGCTTACAGGCACAGTGGTGGACTATTGAGCCAAAAAAACAAATGTGTCCTGTGATTTGCAAGAAAATGAATGGAATTACAGGTCATCATGTTCAGAGAAATAAATCAGACGCTGAAGGACAATTCTCATGTGTCCCCTCTCAAGGTGGAAGCTAGAATTTTAAAGAAAGGCGACCTCGGAGTAGTTGAGGAACAGCTGGGAAAGGGGGAAGGGATGGAGGCAATCTGAGAGAGTGAGGGTGGGTGTGGTCAAAGCATGATACACATGTGTGGAAATGTCACAGTGATACCTGCTAATAATATGCAGCATGTATACTCACCAGTAGAATTAAGTAAAGAACACATAGGAAGCCAAGAGTCCTTTAGGAGGGGACAAGGAACGGTCTTGCTGCTTAGTCATCTCGGATTATCAACAGTCCTTGTTCAAAGCTCCAACAGCCAAACTACTCTGTTGCCCAGCCAGAGACACAAACATCCTCTTGGTCCTTCCTCAAGTCTCTCTGCCTATCCCTTCATCCTCCAAGAGGATGACTGACACAACATCCTCCTTCCTGATCCCCATATGCCCCGCTCCATCCCTGTTAAACCTCAAAGGAGCTACCCCCTGCTTAAACCTCCCAGAAGTGTTTCACTGTGCCTGGGAGGAGTCTGGCATCCTTAGCTGGGTTTCTGGAGTCCAAACAGGCCTGACTCTTGTCCCTCTAGCTTTAGAACACTGGATTTCACTGTCTCTGGGCCTTTGTGGGTCTCATTCCCTCTACCTAAAAGTCCAAGTCTTTATTTACAGAATTTATTCAAAACACTCACTTAGCAAGCACATTCTCTGACCTGTGTAACACCAGGCCACGTTTAGTACTGTCCTGGGAGTTTAGAGTCTCACACGAGATCGAGTAGCCATACAGATGTTTGGGTATCTGGCTAGGCAACAGAATAGTTAGTATACAGGTAGGTATAACTAAAACCCAAGGCAGGTGCCTCAAAGGAGAATGAGGAGACCTGAGCTTTTAAGATTTTGGTCTTCTAGCTGAAAGCTTAGCTATTGATCAAGAGCCGGCAGGGTGGAAACCTAAGGCTGTGAGAAGCCCTGCACCCCACTAATTGGAAAAGGATCACCCTGTCCAGGGAAGGGAAGCTGAGGGGAAACCAACCTCTGGCTTCCAGCCTCAGCCCTCAGAGCTATCCTTTTTCTTCTGATCATCTAAGTCATCCCTGGTAATATCAAACCTTGGCCAATAAAATGTTAAGGCCTTCAGCCCAGGGTGCAATAGCCTTGAAGATCACATCCCTAATAGTCCACCCACTGTCACGGGGCCTAGATCAATCCCTCTCTGGCCCCTCCCACCGGTGTGAGTGGCAGCTGTCTCATCCTTCAGTTGGGATACAGGAAGAGTTCCTCCAATGTGTAATGGAGCTGCTCCAGCAGATACAAAGAGTTGGGAGGTACGTCCCTTCCAAAGGAGCTATGGGGGTGGGGTGGGGGCGCTGGTGGGTTCTGTAGTTTGCAATGCAAGTGTGGATCACAGATGAGTCTGAGAGCTTCTTGTCCTCTGGAGAAGAATCCAGCCAAAAATGCTGGGTAGGCTCAAAGAGACAAAATCAGAGACGATACAGTTTCTCGCCATGGAGAAAAGTCAGCGCCACCACTTAAGTGGTTGGTGTGCTCCGTTAGAATCATTGTGTTCCTGACAAAGTGTAATTGAGTCCCTGGCCCCTTCCATCTAAAGTGTTCTCAGACAAGCCAAAGTCCTTCAGCTAGGAAGGGAAGGCAGGTCATATAAAAAGGTTTACTACCAGGTACTCAGCTGCTACTCCAAATCAAAGCTCCTGGATCTGGAATAGAGCATGGAGCACCAGAGTATGGATTATAGGAACATGGAGCACCAGAGCATGGAGTGCAGGAGAGAGAGAGGAGAGTGCAGGATCATGGAGCACTTCAGCATGGGAACAACAGAATGAGGAGCACTGCAGCATGGAGCACCACCGCATGGAGCACTACAGTATGGAACATAATACTGTGGAGTATCACAACATGGAGCACAAGAATGAGGAGCACTGCAACATGGAGTACCACCGCATGGAGCACAAAATGGGAGTACGGCAGCATGGAGTACCACCGCATGGAGCACTACAGCATGGAGCATAATAATGTGGAGTATCATAATGTGGTGCACAAGAATGAGGAGCACTGCAACATGGAGTACCACAGCATGGAGCACTGAGGCATGGAGCATAATAATGTGGAGTATCACAACGTGGTGTACAAGAATGAGGAGCACTGCATCATGGAACACAAAAATGGGGAACACCGAAGCATGGAGCACAGAATGGGGAGCACCGCAGCATGGAAGACAAGAATGGGGAGCACTAAAGCATGAAGCACAAAAATGGGGAACACTGAAGCATGAAGCACAGAATGGGGAGCACCGCAGCATGGAACACAAGAATGGGGAGCACTAAAGCATGAAGCACAAAAATGGGGAACACTGAAGCATGAAGCACAGAATGGGGAGCACCGCAGCATGGAACACAAGAATGGGGAGCACTGAAGCATGGAGCACTACAGCATGGAGCACAACAGCATGGGGCACAAGAATATGGAAAGCTGCACACGATTCTCTGCTCCATGGGGTTCAGCTATGGGGTTTATCCTCTCTGGGATTCCCAGCACAGCTAGGAAGGAACACCTGCCTCATATTGCACATGAAGTATCAAGAACAGCATCTAATGGAGTCAAGTTCTGATGAATGCTTTCAAAGCCTCCAACAGGGCCCACACAACAGGCACAGCCCCGTGGGTGCATTCCCCTGGGAAGGATGTCCCAAGGGAGGTGATCTTTAATTAACTCAGCCAATAAAGTCCCACAAAGAAGTGCCGTGGCCACCCCCACGTGCCCACACCTGCACGGTCAGCAGCTGGCAGGCTCATTGTTTTAAGTGATGAGCAATTGTCATCTTCCAGTGGCTTTGTGATAAATCACTGAAGAACTCCCTTCTCTCGACAGCATAAGTAATTACAGCCTGGGTGTCTGGGGCCCTGGCACCGATTAGGAGGGAAGCAAGCTCCAGGGGAGTCAACGCTAACTCATTTTTCTTCTTCAAACAGACCTAAAGGCCATTAGGTCAAAGCCAGTGGCTGAACCCTTCCTGGCAGAAAACTTGACCTCTCTGCCAAGCATGCCTGGAGCCCCACCACGCCGAAGCCCCAGAGACCTCACCCTGCACGCTGCACCCTGCCTCCCCTGCCCACTGCTCCCCAGCTGCCTTGCCACATTCCCAAACGGGCCAGTGATTAGAGGAAAATGTATTGCAACACAGGAAGGAAAATAATTAGGTCAGATAATAAGAATGGGAAGTGTACCTCATCAGAGGCTCTGCCTGTGGTTCCGCATGCTTGGGAATATTTGATCTATCGTTGTTTTCTCCGTAGACACGGGATGTATTAAAGCGGTAGAATAAATAAACATCTTGGTCAGCAAGAAAAATACATCTCAGTCAGGAAGAATCTTGGTGACCCAGAAACACACTGAGAGGGTCCTGCACTGTCTGGATGGGGAATGAACCAGGCGGATGTGAGGAATGTGAAAGAGTTAAGAAACCCCACCCTTCTGGAAAGTCTTGAGCAATATACCTGCATTGGTGGCCAGGAATTACACATGCCCACCCCATCCAAGGGCATCAATACAGGAGTTGGAGCAGGCTGGCTCCCTAGCAGCCTCTCTGATTCCTGGTGTGTACTAGCCATCATGACAGACCTCTATCTGAGTGACTCTCTCCCGTCCCCAGAGATCATTAGCCAGAGATTCAACAATATCCTTATGCAATAAGACTAAAAACGCTTCTAAAGGCTAGGGAGATGTTGGTGCTGAACCAAGTAGGAAAGCCCTGCATCCTGTGACCTTCTCTGGGAGACTCAAGATGACAGACATCACCTTAACCTTTGCAAAGCTCTGGAGAAGTCCTGCCTCAAAGCCGCCCTCTTCAATTCATTCTACTACACATTGTTTCCCAAATGACTTTATTCAAAGGATCGCTTGCAGAATAGTTAAGAGACCAGAATGGCACCAGGAGTAGCACGGAGGTTGACAACCCAGGACTGTAGAGACCTGACAGGAGGAAAGAGACAGAAGCCTTCCAGAGTCACCTGGAAAGATGGCCTCAGGTGAGACTAATGCATCTCCTATTATCTGGGTGCTCTGTGCCCATGATGTTAAAGCAATATACCCACTGCCGCATAGAAAATGATCAAGCCAAGAGAGAGCCTTGCCTGGGGACTTGGGGATGTCACATAAACCCAAAGTTCATTTTATCCACCCTGAAAAGGTAAAATGGAGATTAAGATAACAAAGGCCCGACAGACATGGTGACTTCCCATCACAATCCAGATTTGTGCTTTATGAGCATAGCACACCCTGCACAAGGCTGCACTTCACCTCCGCAACCACAGGAGCTTATTACCTTGCAAAGGCCCCTGACACTTTGAGCCAGCCTAGATATTAGATTAGCTCCCACTACTGAACTGAAACCTTGTCTTCACTTCCCCTTGGGCCCTTGCTCTGCCCTGGAAACAGTTCCTCACTCGCCTCCCGTATCAGTCCTGCAGAGACCCCCAGACAAGATGGCCTCCCTGCATCTGTTTGTCTCACCTGTGTTAATTCATAAACCTAGAAGGCAAGGCACATCTTTCTTTACCAGGTAGTACCCTATCCTGACTCCACTTCCTCAGCCCATTCTAAACAGATCCCTGGACCTCCTGGGACCCTCCCATTAGCAGCAGTCTGTTAGTCTGTGAGGGCCAGTACCTGCCAAAGAACTCATGCTGCTGTAGAACCTGGAACTCTTGCCAGATCACACCTCATCTGGGTAGACAGGAGGGGATGGGGCCGCCCCACACCTCACTCAGCATCCTGGGAGAAGCAAGGGCAGAAAAAAGAAATGCATTGGCCTGGAGTCAGGGATTCAGGATAAAACACACTTCCCCTGCAACATGTGAAATGGGGGGTCTCAAGGAGACTCCGGAGGGGATGGGGGCACTAGGATGAGTGACCTGAGGAGACACATACACACCTCATTTACAGAGCAGCTTGCTTATCCTCACATCAGAGAGATGGCCCAACCTGGGGCCACCTCACTCAAGAGAGGTTAAGTAACTTGCCCAAGATCACACAGCAAATAATATCACAGCTAGTGTTTTCACTCAAGCTGTCTGACCCTAGAACCTATGTGACCATCACCCTTAACTCCTAAACTACATCATCTTTCAATACATCTGAGACAGCCCAAGATGGGAGAGAGACCGGTCTAGTCTAGCATTGGCTGGGGACAGGAAAAGGTCAGCCAGTGCAAACAGGGGCCATGGGTGGGTACAGGAATGGCTTGGATCTCCTCTCAAAGGAGTCAAGCAAAGCAGACAGAAGACAGAAGGCAGAAGGCCATGTCTGAGACAAAGACACACAGATGGAGCACAGGATAAAGTCCACTCGCTGGTTCTTGTGCACAAGAGCCACTGCAGTGGTCACAGCAATAGAGTGGACACACAGTCTCTGTGACTCTGGAAGCCAGCAAGGGAAGCTGGCAACTCCTCAGCTGTATCCAGTGGGGAAGCTTTCCAGCCCCTCCTGGCAATGAATTACCCTGTGACAGAGATAGAGGAGATGTCAAAGTCTCTCGTCATCTTCCCTAACCTTGGGACAAATTAAATCAAATTCTGCTGCACGTCCTGGAGGCATAAACTTCGTTAGCTGTACCAATATATTCTGCCAGGCAGACAGGGCTCCCAGGTACTAATTACTTCATTCAGCAAGTTAAACAAATGATATGATATCTAAATTCAAGGGAGAGGCACCCGGGAGTTATGGGATACACGCCACTGGGATCCACAACACAATTACTGAGCTGTCGACTCGGAGAGTTTACACACGTGGCCTTCAAGATTGAGCTCATGGCCTGAAGTCCTTCTCCTCTAGGAAGCCCTCCCTGATAACCACGTCTGTAAAAAACTTTTCTCTCCAGGGGTCTGTATATAGCCAGTTTGTTGGGAGTGTGACTCTGGTCCTGGCCATACGGGGTTCCTGGTATAGACAAATTGTCTGAATTGTGAACATTGCTTGATACCCAAATCACTCACTATACACATCTGCCACAAGATGTTGACTGCTCCTATCTCCTGGAGTTGCTGCAAAGGGAAAACCATCTCCAGCCAGTCCTGGGAAGGATATTCTCCCAGAGAGCAGTCCCCATTAATGAGAAGTGTGTGTGTGTGTGTGTGTGTGTGTGTGTGTGTGTGTGTGTGTGTTGCCATCACACTGGTAACCCCCTCAGCACCACTGGCATCCGAGCACGTGGCAGCCCTCCTCCTGGCTTGGTCCCAAAGAATTTTTTTTTAAATAAAGCCGGTAGGTGAAGATGTAATGCTGACAGGGCCTGAGCTCGTAGAAGACACTGAACATAAAATAACGAGCTGGAAATGAGTCCTAGGAAGGAGGTTTCTAAATACCTCAAAGGAAACATACTGCAATGGGCCAGGCCTGCCAGGGGAGCTATACTGTGTGGCGGGGCTTTCAGGACCTCCTTGGGCCAAGTCTCTCCCAAGAGAGACAAAGTAAAACAGAGGCAGCTCTATTATCATTCTTCAACTTACTGAGCACGTAGGATTCCATGCCATCTCCCCAGGCTAGTGATGAGTGTGGTGGGAAGGGCCTGGCGTCCACCCTTTCCACACACAAGAAAGAGCATCCTTTAGTGTAATAGAGGAAGCCTTGCCCACTAACAGGAGACAGGGAGGAGAGGTAACCTTGGATACATGTAAGTCTGCTCTCCCTGTCTGTGAGGTATAGATGGAGAAACTGGTTGTCTATGATTAAGGTCTCAGTAGAGTCTGACTATGCATCAAAAAGTCACCTGGCTGTCCCTGGACTTGCTCTCCTATTCTTTGTTCCCCAAATCCAGACTCCTCTGTACTAAGCTGCTTCCCCAGATACTACAGCTTCCTGGTCTAACTGTCTCTGTCCCCGCTGTCCCCCTTCTGGAGCTTCCAAATGCACAGGCTGAAGGATCATGATTTGATGGAAATCTGGAGGAGAGGGTGTCATCATTCAAAACATCAAGCCACATAAACAATAAACTGTATAGCAGATTGTTATGTCTCAGATTAGCACCAAAAATAGCACGGTCCTTTTATCATGAGGTGCCGGCTAACTGTGACGCCAGGTAATCATTAAAACTTACCACAGAGTCTGACAGAGATTTAATTTGAGTATGTAAATCTCAGAGGGCTGAGGACATATTGTCCCAGTTGTCAGGTTTATACACATAGCACTCTAATTATGTCACAGGTTCCTCCTCGTGCTGCTGTTAGTATGTCAAGGGCCATTAGGTCTTGTAAGATAGCTGCCCTCATTGTCTTAACTTTTGAATTTCGGAGTAAGATCCCATGAATTGTAAAGAAGAACATACTGGGAGTGACTATGGTAAGCCATAAAAGAATTTTAATAAAGAATCCTGTGGTGGAATATATTAAGAAGAAATAGTGTAAGGTTATAAGCATTGTAGACAGGTAGGTGATCGATTGACAGATCATAGGTTGATTGGTAGTGGGTAAAGATAGATAACAGATGAATAGATAAACTGATGACAGATAATGGATGGATGGCTAGACAAATGATAGCTGATACATACTGATTGATTGATAATAGATGAATCAAAAGATGATGGATAGCAGGTAGATATATAATAAATGAATAGATACATGATAAATAATGAGTGGATAGGTAGGCAGATGATAGAGGATACATGATTGATTGATTGATTGATTGATTGATTGATAATAGATGCATCAAAATAAATAGATACAGATAGTAGAGATAGACAGATGATAGATAGATGAAAGATAGATAGATAGATAGATAGATAGATAGATAGATAGATAGATAGATAGACGGTAATATAATAATAGGTGTATATATAGGTGATGGATGAAGGGCTGGACAATAGATAAGTAGAAAATAGATAGATGATGGATCAATAGATGATAGATTAGATAGATTCATAGACAGACAGACAGACAGACAGACAGTGTTAAAAGGAAGGCAAGGAAGCAAACCAAAACACAAAGTAGGTCACAGCTACTGGTAGGTTTAGAAATGGAACTTATCCTTGTATTTAAGACTTTCGTTTTCTTTGAAGAGAACTTTTGAGCCTTTTAAAGGATTGCAGCTATAGACAGCCTTGTCTCTAAGACGTCCTTGAAGTTGTAGAGACACAGAAGGGAAAAGTTTTCTTCTAGAGGATAGCTTCCTTTTAGTCAGGGTGGGGTAGGTCTTTATTTACCCCGAGGAGCTGAGAGCAAACATCAGATGCTGTTTCTCTTCTTGACAAGGAAGCATTGGAGTAAAGTCGAATTGTTAATCTTTTGCTTAGAATGCCCCTGTCCTTGCTATTAGATTTTTTTTTAAGAAGGCCTTTGCCTGGTGTCTCCCCCTGGATGTTTACAAAGGCAGACTGGAGTAGTTAACAGTTCTCTTCCTGAGTAATATGAGCAATGAAGTCCCTTAACTTTTTTCTTATTTATTTAAGACAACAGAAACTTTCTTAACCATGTCCTCACTGGATGGCTCATTCTCTGTTTCTCTGTAGAACGAGCTCACATTTAATTTTGAAAAAGAACTATTAAAGCCATATCTGCAGCCTCAGAACACACCTTAGCTGCTAGTTTGTAAGCATCCAGGGTGTCTCAGATACAGTGTCCCAACTGCAACTTTCACATAAAGAAGTCCATTACCTTGCCTTGACTCTACATAAAGAAGTCCATTACCTTGCCTTGACTCTGGAGTGGGGCAGAATCACAAACAATCCATCCAGCCAACCCCAAGGATGACCTCCCTCCCCCTGGTCAAAACGAAGCTTTGTATGGCAACCATTTCCAGAAAGTCAAGCATTCAGCCCCTCCAGTTGAAGCCCTGGGAAGAGACAAGGTACAGCAGGAGCCTCTGGTCCCAAAGAGCCCAGCCAGTACCCATCAGCACTCCACCCTGACAGTCTAAGGTAGGACATTCCTCCCACTTCCGGAAGGCAAACTGAGGCTCAAACTAGTCAGTACTCTCTGAAGGGGAGTCACTTCCCTACTATCGTCTCTCAAAATTGACCCTGGCAGAAGAAATTACAGACCCAGCTTCACCCTCTGGTCTACTATTGTTTGGCCAGCAGGAAGCATGTGACCAAGGACGAGTCAATCAGAGTCTCCTGTAATTTCCGGAAGGAATAATTGGCAAGTTGAGAACGTTAGAAACAGGAACTGAATGAGGGAAAACAATATAGACAGACATAGAGACAGAGCTGAGCAGAGATCAAACAACCCCATAGAGTCACAGAGATGAAAAGACCCTGGGTTCCTACCGTTGGTTCTCAAGTGGCTAACTGAGGTGCTATTTAACATATCAAAGCTGATACTGGCCACCAGTCTCAACATCACCAATAGCTGTTACAGAGTCCTGGCTCCTCTCCGGGCTTCTCACTCAGCCCCCTGCCCTGAACCTTCCCTTCCTCCAGTTTCTCTGATTTCTATAGAACTTCAGCTGTTTGTTTTACATAGTCTCTTACTCTCTTGGCCTCCCAATCCTCAGCTCCTCTCTTTGCTCCCTCTCTCTTCTTGTCTGCTCTCACTTCCCCCTCGCTTCACCCTCTTCCCCCTCCTCTCATGCCTCAGTCCTCTGACCTGGTTCAGTCTGGACCCTTCCAGATGCCTCTGTTTTCTCACTCAAATCTACAACAAACCTTCCCTTCAACTATACCTTGGAGCAGTCAGTCATGTCCTTTTTATTATTATTATTATTACTATTCACAGAGTGTCAGTCTGGGGGTACAGGATGCTTGCTTTGACTCTGGGTAGCTTCCTGGTCCCTTATAAAGGCTGGCTGCCTTCCTGATATGACCTCTGTATTCCTGAAATTTTGTATTTCTATTTTTGCTCAAGCAAAGTTGGTCTCTGATCATTACACACAAAAGAATCTCAGTCAAAATACCAAATGTGGGCAAGAGTCTTGTCCATGCCCTGAACCTAGATCTGGAGACCCAAGGCTCTGATCCAGGAAAAAGGATCAAAGCCCTACATCTGTGTCTGTGGTGACAGATGCAGACCCAAAGCCTACACTCTGTGTTCTGGACCCATCAGAGTCCCCGGTGAAGAGATAAGCCCTTTTCCAGGCATCCCTACTGCATCAACCTTAGTGGCACCCAACCCTCCAGGCGACAGGAATTGTCATTCCCCCTAGATACTGTCTCTGAACTGGTTTCGTTTGCCCTGGGCTTACTAAAAGGCACATAATTCTAGGCTTGTCAGTGGGCAGATGGGCACAAACCAGCGCCCATCCACACCCATACCTCCTTTCTCATTCGTCTAAATAAAAGGGACAAATGCCTTCTCTTTGGTCAAATTCAGCATTTGACACATCAGATGCCCTGGAGCTATTGAAGAGAGGACAGAGTGTCACTGAGTCACAAGCAGGCTGGGAGACTATTCCCATGAAAGGCAAATGTGGGAAGAGATAATAGAATAAAATCCACACTGTAGGAGAATCCACCTGATTAAGGGATCCAGGATTCTTGCATAGACCCTGACAATTTTTCTCAATAAATCCTTGGCTAAGAAACTAATCCTGTCAGTCACTTGGGCCATTACCCCCTCACCAGGATCAGTTACTCCCGTCCAGCCAGTACGTTTTCAATAGCCTCAGATTCTGTCTATTGTATGCTGCTACTGCTGCTCAACAGATCCCCTGGTCTTCCCCCATGGAGAGTAGCAAAAAGCAATTCTCTGGATCCAGGTGTGTTGGCTTACACTAGAAATCTCTGCATTTAAAGGGTGGAGGCCGAAGGAATACAAGTTCAAAGCCAGCCTGAGCCACATAGTAAGAGCTGTCTCAAAACAAATAAATATCTCTGGCTTCCCTGGCCACCCTTTTTCTCTATCCTCATTTAATCCCCACACCAGTGGCTGCTCAGTAAGTAATCTCCCTAAAGCAGCCCTGATGTGCCACAGATCAGTCCCCTATAGGAGCACCTACCTGTCAAGGTCTCTGAGGCCTTGTTACCAGGAGGGAGAGGCAGAGAAAAGTCCTGGAACAGGTGTGTCTAGACTCTTGGTATCATATTCAAAAATCGAGACATACAAATGGATAGTAAACTGTTTAATTTTAAAAGCTTTTACAGATATCAGCCATGGTCAGCTTCATCCCAGAGATACAAAGAAGGGTCAACACATATAAATCAATAAGTGTAATCCACTACATAAATAAACTCAAGGACAGAAACTACATAACTTCATTGGATGCAGAAAAAGCCTTTGGTAGAGAGGAAACTAACATTCCTTCATGATAAAAAGTCTTGAAGAAATCTACAAATACGGGGAAGCTACCTCAACATGATAAAGGTAACACATAAGAACCTTACAACCAATATCTTGTTAATGGAGAAAGGCTCAGAGCATTTCCACTAAAATCAGGAACAAGCCCCTCTCTCCACTCCTGCTAAGCAGTACTTAAAGTCTTAGCCAAGCAAGGAGACAAGAGAAAGCGATAAAAGAGATAAAAATAGAAAAGAAAGAAGTCAAAGAATCCTTATTTTCAGATGATAAGATTGTATACGTAAAAAACTAAATAAAGTAAAAAAGATTCCACCATAAATCTCCTAAAGCTGATAAACACATTTGTCAAAGCAGAAGGAGACAAAATTAATACACAAAATCGGTGGGCTTCCTATACACCAATGACAAACCTGCCAAGAAAGAGATCAGGGAAACAATCTCATCCACAACAGCCTCAAAAATATCCTGAAGTAAATCTAACCAAGAAAGTGAAAAACTCTCTCAATGGAACTTGAAGACACTGAAGATTGACAAAGATATCAGAAGATGGAGAGATCCCTCTCCTAAGTTCTTGAACTGATAGGATTGACATTGTGAAGCAGCCATCTGCAAACAGTCTACAGATTCAATGCAATCCCACCAAAATTCCAATGCAACTCAACTCTTCACAAAAAAAAAAAGAAAAAAGAAAAACAAAAGAAAGAAAAGAAAAAAATGATCTCAAAATTCATTTGGAAACACAAAAGACCCAGGAAGATCAAAGCAATCCTGAACAATAAAAGCTCTGAGGGATGGATCACCAGCCCTAATATCAAGTTATACTGCAGAGCCATAGTAATAAAATCAGCATGGTTCTGGTGTGGAAACAGACACACTGGTGAACGGAGAAGATTTAAAGACCTAGATCTAAGCCAATGCTCTTTCATTCAACTGATTTTTGACAAAAGCCAAAAATACACATTGGAGAAAAGACAGCATCCAAGCTAGATAGTCACATGTAGAAAAATGAAACTAGATTCTTATCTCTCTGCTTAAAATTCAACTAGAAATGAACCAAGGACCACAACATCCCCCCTGATGCCCTGAATCTGATAGAAAATGTAGACCACACTTTAACCTCAGGCACATTAGCCCTGGGATTAATAACTGATAAACAGGAAGCAACAGCCTTCCTGGACAGAGGATACATCATTTGAGTGAAGAGAGTCTACAGAATAGGGAAAAAAGTTTTTCCAGTCATACATCTGGCAGAGGCTTAGTATCTACAATATACAAAGAACTCAAAGGCCTAAATATCAAGAAAAGAAACAACCCACTTTTAAAATAAAACATGGAACCAATTTTTTTAAAATTCTCAAAAAAAAGAGAAATACAAATGGACAAGAAATATTTTTATAAATATTCAACACTCTTTGGTTGAATCAAGACATCAGGAAGATAAATTAAAACTCCTTTGAGATCTTATCCTACCCCTGTCATAATGGCTCAGATTTTCTTTTAAAACTGACAGCAAGCGCTGGTATGTCTGGGCAGAAAGAGGAACATTTATTTGTTGCAGGTGAGAGCACAAACTTGGGGCAGCCACTACGGGAATCAGTCTGGAGATTCCTCAAAAGTGCTAGAAATAGCTCGATGATGTAACTCAGGCTATATCACACCTGATCATATACCCAACCGCTAGGAAATGGAGACAGCCTGGATGTCCATCAAATGCTGATAGGTAATGAAAACATGGTAGATTTACACAATGGAATGTTATTTGGCTGTGAAAAATAAAATTAGGAAATTCACAGGCAAATGGGTGAAAATGGAAACAACCATTCTGAGAGAGGTTATACCCAAACCCAGAAAGAGGACTGCTGCTGAGTCCCTCTCATACATCGATGCTGGCTTTGATCCTCTAGACACATGCAGTTAAAGTGAAGTACTCATAGAAGGCAGGAAACTCACAAGAGGCCATGGGGGAAGTTTCCAGGAATAGGGAGAGATTTCTGGGAACAGGGGAGATTTCTGGAAGTAGGGAATAGAATAAGGAAGAGGGAGAAGAGAATAAGGGAATAGCAAGGGATACATGGAGTGTGGGGTAGGAGAGGAGGGGAGGAAGTACAAGGAAGGGTAACTAACACCAAAGGCTTTGGAAATGCCATATAGGAACCTGCTAGTATAGAGGCTTCGTAAAATATTTGCATATTCACTTATAGAAAAGGTTTAAATAGAGCTGCCCTGTAGTGGAGGAATGATGCCTCCCTCAGACACCACTGGCTACCAAACAAAAAGCCAGGTGCCAAGCATAGTTACCTATTTCCAAGTTTCTGGTCAATGGGGTTCCACAGTCCTCTCCACAAAAGAAATATTGCAGGCTATTGACATCTCCTTGATACTCTCCAGCACTTGGTAGTAAACACTACATATCTGAATCTTGGGAGAAATCAAGCAGGCAGTATGTTCCTTAGGAAATACGTTGAGGGCAAGTTTCCATTTCCTAGCTGTAGTGACTAGAGCAGCAATGAGCACAATGGACAGATATCTCTGTAGTAGGATGTGCAGTTCTTTGTATGATCAGGAATGGTATAGCCTGGGGCCACATGGTAGAGCTATTTGTAGCTTTTGAGGAGAGTGTGATGCTCTAGGGTAACAGGTCAACAGAGCAAGTGCACTAGGTTAGAGAAGGACAAACTGAAGAATGCAGTGGGGAGAGGTTTCCATGCCCCTGGACAGAGGAAAGAATGCAGGCCTTGGCTGGGCGGTAGTGGCACACAACTTTAATCCCAGCACTTGGGAGGCAGAGGCAGGTGGATTTCTGAGTTCGAGGCCAGCTTGGTCTATAGAGTGAGTTCCAGGACAGCCAGGGCTATACAGAGAAACCCTGTCTCAAAAAAAAAAAGAAAGAAAGAAAGAAAGAAAAAAAGAAAAAAGAAAAGAATGCAGGCCTTGGGAAGCAGAAGGAAGAGGGCCAGATAGTGGCCCAATAGGAAAGCTGGAGGCCTTAGAGAGAAGGTGAACAATGGTACAATATTGCCACAATGTAGGCTAAGGGACTTAAAGACAGACAGTGTTGAATACTGGTCATTACTAGGTTGAAAAAAATGTTTTCTGGGTGTGGTAGCACACATGACTGGAATCCAAGAACTCAAGAAGCTGAGGAAGCAAGATCAAGGGTTCAAGGCCATTCTGGGATACTTAGCGTGGTCCTGCCTGGGGGAAAGGCGGAAAGAAAAGAAGTGAGAGAGGAAGGAGACGAGGGAGGAAACAGAGAGGAAGATGGGTATCTTGACTCATGCTGCTTTGTGCTGTAACACACTTATGTTCATACACACACACACACACACACACACACACACACTGCTTCCCTTCTTCCCTTGGAAAAGGTATTGAAGAAAGAAGTGGGCTCCAGTCACTTTCTTTAAATATTAAGTAAAGGGCTACAGCTCCAGGCAGGCTCAGAAGAACTGAATCGAAATTCTGATAACTTTGGGGACCTCTGAGACTGGCTAGCTCATGTTTAGGGCAGTTCCCTCTCACAATACATTGGAAAGGAGAAGACTATCAAAAATGTTCAACAAAGAGAGCTCACCGTGGTTTCGAGAGAGCAATAAGAGGCTGGAAACTCATGAGAGTGCAGAGCACTGACAAGATTTTCCTTAGAAAGGCTAGGAGAACAAGAGAAGAAAAAAAATCTCTGTATGCTGAAGCAGGAGAACACCTAAGGGGGTTAGCTGCACCTCAGATACCAGCAAGTTCAAGCTCTGTGTCAGCTCTGATCTGCCCGGAGCACTGCCTTGGGAAGAATTCCAAGGCTCTCTCTAACTTCAGCAAGAAAGAGTTGAATGATTGATTAATAATGTCTGCCACTGGCATAATTACAGAAATGGTGATATGTGTACTATATAGTGCTGTCCTAATCTAGCCAATTTTTCTTTCTGTAGATGGGGTAGAGGAGAAAAAAAAGAGAGAGAAGCTTTCACAAAGTCACTTCACAGAGTCAAGTTTGACTTCAAAGACCAGGCTCTTCTTTGCCCTGTGACCCCTCCTTTTCTTTTGGCTGTGACAAAATACTCTGATAAAAGTCACCTAATGAAGAAAATGTTTGTTCTAACTCAAAGCTCAAAGTATAGTCTGTCATAGTAGAAAAGTTAAGGGAGCAGAGCTTGAAGCAACTGGTCACATCCATCATCACAAATAGAGAGCAGTGAGTGCATACTGATGCTCAGCTTCCAGGATCCCAGCCAGGGAATGGTACCACCCACAGTGGACTTATCTTCTCACTTTGTCTAACTCAGCCGAAGTACCATCTCCCAGGTGACTCTGAATTCTGACAATGAACACTAACCATCACAGGACCTTACTGAATTTGCCTGGCGATAGAGGCCATGTAGACCATACCTCCATGAGGTGCAAGCATAGCTTTGTTTCAGGAACAGGTTTTTCCCAGGCAGTGTCTTTGTTCATTTGGAGGATATACAGTATCCAAAAGTATCCAAAGGATGGCAGACTGGGATAACATTTTGGTGTCACCCTAATCAAGCAAGCACTAGGTGCAGGAGAAAAAAAAAAAACATTCCCATGTGTCTTAGTTTGGGTTTGCATTGCTGTGAAGAGACACCATGATCAAGGCAACTCTTATAAGGACAACATTTAATTGGGGCTGACTTACAGGTTCAGAAGTTCAGTCCATTATCATCAAGGCAGGAGTATGGCAGCATCCAGGCAGGCATGGCACAGGAGGAGCTGCGAGTTCTACATCTTCATCTGAAGACTTCCAGGAGAAGACTGGCATCCTCAGGTAGCTAAGAGGAAGCTCTCTCAAACTCCACTCCCACAGTGACACACTTTCTTCATCAAAGCCACACCTATGCCAACAAGGCCATACCAATATTCCCTGGACCAAGCACATTGAAACTACCACATTCTACTCCCTGGCCCCCATAGGCTTGTTCAAACACAGAAGTCTGTGGGGGCCATCCCTAGCCATAGCATCATGCAAAATACATTTAGTCCAACTTCAAACATCCCCATAGTCTTATCACAGTCTACTGATGTTTAAAAGTCTAAAGTTAAAGTCTCTTCTGAGATTCAATCTCTGAACATAATCCCCTTAAAAAATCAAAATCAACAAGCAAATCACATACTTCCAACATATCATGGCACAGGATATACATTACAATTCCAAAACATCTTAGCGAGGAAATATTGGACCAAAGCAAGACCAAAACCAGCTGGGCAAACTCCAAACTCCACATCTCCATGTCCGATGTCGAAGTGCTCTGCAGATCTCCAACTCCTTTCATTCTTGTTGACTGCTGTTGACAGATCTGGCATTCCGTAGCAACAAACTTCATTCTCTTGGGCTGCTTCCACTCCCTGTTAGCAGTTTTCCTTGGCAGGTATCCCATGGTTCTGACATCTCTAACATCTTGAGGTATTCAAGGCAACTTCAGTTTTACAGGTTCTTATTCCAGTGGCTGAAATCCACACATGATCTTCTGGGTTTCCTCCAAAGGGCTTTGGTCACTTCTCCAGCTCTGCTGTCATCTAAGCTCTGGTTGACTCTACTCTGCTGCTGCTGTTCTTGGTGGTCACCCAAGGTACTGGCATCTCTAATACACTAGGGTCTTCCACTGCAGCTAGGCTTCACCAATATTCTCTCATAGGCTCCCTTCATGGTGCCAAGACTCAGTTGCTCTCCATGACCCCTTCATGCCTTCAAAACCAGTCCCACCTGGTTGATTCTTATACATTACCAAGTCTAGCTGCAGTACAAGGTACAACCTTGGCTATCTCTGGAACACAGCTTTTTTGCATTCTCAGAAAACACTTTCCAGAAAATTTTATCTTGGTGATACTGGTCTCTTTAACCACCGCTAATTTCATAGCTCCAGCTAACCAGCATCAATTGTCCCAGTGATTCCTTTTATTCTTGACTCTAAAGCCAGAGCCACATAGCTGAAGCTGCCAATTTCTGCTGCTTTCTGGGGCCAGAATGTGGCCCTCTTGTTCTAATACACCTTCACCAGCTTTCTGTTCTCTAATGGTTTTCTTCCCTACATAAACGTGACTGCTCTGAAATTTGCTCTGTAGACCAGGCTGACCTTGAACTCAGAGATCTACATATCTCTGCCTCCTAAGTTCTGGAATTAAATGTATGTACTACCACACCTGGACTTAAACTTTTCATGGCCACTGTTCCTCAAGATACAAATCAAAAAAGCCTGAGTCTTCCAGCCTCAAGATCTGGATCATAGGTATGCCCTCCATTTCTGGATTGTAGCTCATTACAGATTAAATGTCAAAATGAAAACAATAACCAGGTAATACTGCCTAACATAACATATAACTGTTCCTTGTTCAACTGCAAACACATAAACAATAAGTTTAGCTGGGTGGAATCTTGCCCCAAGGTCAACACTTCCTTAATCTGTCTCATATCCTTGAACATAAGATTTAGCTCCATTGCACTTCTTTTAATACCTGAACCATACATTTTGTACTTTTTCTTTTTAAGCTTGCTAAGCTTGATCAAAACACTAACTGTGAGAGTAAACCAGAGGACAAAGTCTATGCTGGGTGTTTCTGAGACTTCCTTTGTCAGTGCAATTAATATAAATCTGTTCGACTTAGCCTCAGGCAGATTCTTCAGACAAGGGCAAAAGCAGCAACATTCTTCACTGAAACATCCTAAGACTGACCTCCAGAGTTCAACTCACCCTCAGCACCATTCACCATCATCTTTCATATTCCTACTGAGATGGCCCCTTAAGTCCCACTTAAAGCATCCCACGGCTTTCCAAATCCAAAGTCCCCAAATCCACATTCCTCCAAACAAAAACATGGTCAGGCCTATCACAGTAATGCTCTAGTCCCTGGTACCAACTTCTGTCTTGGTTAGGGTTTGCATTGCTGCAAAGAGACACCATGACCAAGGCAACTCTTATAAAGGACAACATTTAATTGGGGCTGGCTTATAGGTTCGGAGGTTCAGTCCATTATCATCAAGGTGGGAACATGGCAGTGTCCAAGCAAACATGGTGCAGGAGGAGCTGAGAGTTCTACATCTTGATCTGAAGGCCTCCAGGAGAAAACTGGCTTCCTCAGGAAGCTTGGAGGAAGCTCTCTCAAAGCCCACCCTGACAGTAACACAATTTCTTCAACAAGACCACACCTACTCCAATAAAGCCACACCTCCTAGTAGTGCCACTCCCTGGACCAAGCATATTCAAACCACCACATCATAAGAAGAAAAGAGACAGGTTTACCCCAAGTGTTCCTGGCTGGCTTTGTTGCAGTCATATTCATTCGCTCTGCAAATACATTTGAGCACCATGGCATTCTTGAGGCATTTCCATGACAGAGAGGGCAGAGCCCTACAAGGAATGATGGCTAATTATGCAATTAGTTCCTCTGTGATAAACGAGATAAATGCCAGGCCGGCGGGGCAGAGGAGAGCTTGGAGGCAAACGGCCTGGGATCTGATGTCATCTGGGAGGCTTTCTGAGGAAGTGACATTTAAGCTGAGACAGGGGGATTACAACAGGAGATGTTGATGGATGGGGAACCCAAGAGGAAGAGAGTTGGGAGAGCAGAGGGCTGGGGGACACAGCTGTGAAGGGCCTAAGAAGGAAAGAGTCACTACACACAGGAAGAACTGAAGAGCTAAAAGTCAGAAAGGCTTTTGTTTGTCAGGTGGTTACACCAGGTTAGCCCTGATCCCACACTTAGCCCCTCTGCCACGTGCACTCCTGAAGCTAGCTGAGTATGGCCATGCTGTCCTCACATCCCTCAGCGAATAAGCCACACTTACAGCGAGGAGCCAACATCCATGGGAACCAACTGGATCTCTCCTAGTCAGATGAGTCATCAGCCCTGGGTGGCCAAAGACTTTCTTTGTCTAATGCACTCCTGTGTGCTGCTTCTCCTGCTAGCGGTGAATGGCCCACACTTAGAATAGCAGAGAACCAGCAGGCAAACTGTAAAAGACTAGTATTAGAATCCTGGGGCAAACTGAGAAAAAAAAAGAAAAAGAAAAAAAAGGAAAACAATCCATGGAAAATGATTTTGTTTGATTAGCTGCAATCCTGTTGGATTATCTCCCACTGAGGGCCAGGGCTTTGCATGCCGGAGACAGATAAACATGACAGAGTTGTTGTCAACAGAAGAAGGCTCACAGAACCTGGCTGAACAGATGAGCATATACACACAGCAACCCAGGCCATGGAAAGAAATAAGAGGAAACCCATGGTCCCAGGGCTAACTTGTACTGAGCAGGAAGTCAAGGCAGACACCTGGGGAGAGGGAGGGCATCTGCGGAGGAATGGGGCTTCACTGTGAAGCAAGCAGGAGGGCCAGACTGACCTCAACCAACTAACAGATCAATAAAGAAATCAACATGGAAAGAGCAGCAATGTGAGGCCCTGAGGTCCCTAAACGCCTAGGCAAAGAAAGAGTTAAGGGGGACAGCATAGAAAGTGGATCCCATGTGCGTTATACTGGTCCTTGAATGACAGGCTAGAGGGGAGAGAAGACAGACAGTATAGGTTTTACAAAAAAAGAAAAAGGGAAGCCCCATGGGACAGTCCAGGTCACCTGCCTACTCTCAGGTTCCACAGCCCCCTTCCAGTCAGCCAGACTTAGCTAAGCCATGCATGCACCTTGAGAGGGAAGCTGGAGTCAGAAGGCCCGCCTATCCATGCACAGCCGCTGCCTGTTGTTCAGGCTTGGATAACAATGTGCAAGGGTAAACTTTAAAGTCTACCTGCTGGACTAGACTCTTAGAATAGGCTTTCAAAAAGCTAGGAGACCAGAAGCAACATCCACAGAGGGTTCAGTGAATGAGATGGGGAAGAAAACTGTGGTTACAATCTAGACCAGTGGTTCTCAACCTGTGGGGTGCGGCCCCTTTGGCAAATCTTTATCTCCAAAAATATTTACATCATGACTCATAGCCATAGCCAAATTAGAGTTACAAATTAGCAACAGAAATAATGTAATGGTTGGGGGTCACCACACCTGTGGAACTTTAATAGTAAAGGGTCACAGCGTTAGGAAAGTTGAAAACCACTCGTCTAGACGCTGACAGTTGTCAGTCCTTACCACCCCCATCTGTGATACACAGATGGTTAGAATGTACTTACTTAAGGGGCTACAAGACAAAATAGCTAGCACAAAAAGGGAAGCCTCCGCCCATGATCCGTGCAGCTCCCCACCTGAAAACAACTTCACCCCATGCCAGTCATTACAACTTAAAGGCATTAGGCCATGCATGTGGCCTATGTGTCAATCTTGCCCCAATAGAACCCAATAGGATTTATCCCATGCCCAGGGGACACAGCCACCACCTAGCTTGACCACCAACTCTGCTCTGGCCCGTGCCCTTGGTATGAAATCTCTGCATGTATACTAGGTTGCTGGCTTTGAGTCTCTACTTGGTGTCTTTCCCGGCTAGTCTCAGGCAGAGACCCCACTGAACTCCCCTTCCTTCTGAGCTCTTCACTGCTATTACTGGGACCTCATCTACAATTATTTCATGGGCATCCTAACTGAGTTGTTAGCTTCATTTGCCCATGGTCTTTATAGATTGGAGCATTCCACTAATCCTGGCTTATAGCCAAGTCAAGAGTCTGAACTTTTTCTATAGGTGCCCTGGTACCCACAGGGGCTGTCCCTTCTAGCCCTCCGCTCCAAGCTCCTGAAAGCCTCCTGAATTCCTGACCCTGCCTCTGGCTGCCCCACCTGTCCATCTCAGCTCTCTGGGACTCTCCCATGTCTCTAGGTCTCTGTCTTATCTGCCTCTCCTCTGTTCTTCATCAGCATCCCTGTGCCTGGCTTCCTTTGTGTGTCCTGTCTCTCTGGCGATCTTTGTTGACTCCTTGTCCATGGCTGTTTCTCCTTGCCACCATCTTTCTCTCCCACAGAAAATCCTTTGCTGATGGTTTTGCTTGTCATCTGCAAGGGCACTGATGTTCAACAGCGTCAGTACATTCCTTGTCACCTTTCTATTGTCCTGGTGACAGACTGTCATTGCTAGTCTACCCTTCAGGGACTGCATGGAGACAGCGTTCTTTGTCTCCTCCATCTGCCATGACTGTTTTCTCTCCCAGCCCTCCCTCTAATCCTACAGATGTGGGCAACATCTGGAGGTCAAGGAAGGAAACTCCAGATCAGGGCAGGAGGAATCCCAAAAGCTGAAGAGAGGAACACATTAAGAGGCCTGAGCACCCCTTTCCTAAAGGCTTAACACAAGCTGGGAGATGAGAAAGAAGCCAGCACACACTGCTCATGCAAGCACAGGTGAGGTAGGAGAAATAGGACTAGCCTCAAAAGGTCATACATCACATGCTGGGGACTCCAGTGAGCTAAGAGGGCTGCTTTCTTGACAGCACTGTGGGTGCAGACTGTGACATACCCACTGCACATTGGAGAATACTGCATTGGAAGCCACAGATGTGATCCCTGAGGGATGAGCCTGTGTGTAGGGTTCAGTCCTTCACGCTTGTCTGTCCTCTTGGATGTCCCATGTGGCGCTTCTCTGTAGAAAGAGTAGAGTCCTCCACTTCTCTGACATCATACAGCTAATGGAGTGAGTGTTTGAAGAAATGACAGGTGTCACATATGAACAAGAGCTTCTAGGGCTGTCATGTGATCTGTCAATCATGATCTGCTTGAGTCAGGATCCGTTCTCTCCTCTCTCCTCCCACTGGAAACAGGTTATGAAAAGCAGAGACACGGTTTCTGCCATGCAGAGCATAAGTAAAATGAAGGAAGCACGTGTGTGTGTGTGTGTGTGTGTGTGTGTGTGTGTGTGTACACATGTGGATGTATGGGTATTGTACATTTGGAGGCCACAAGAATATGCCAACTGTCTTCCTTTATTACTCTCTGCCCTATTCTTTTAAAAGATGGCCTGTTACTGAACCTGAAGCTCCCACTTCAGCTAAGCTAAATGATCCGCAAGATCCTGAAATCTGCCTGTCTCTGTTCCCCAATGTTACAGCCATGGCCAGATTTTTTTGTGGGAGCTGAGGATTAGAACTCTGGTCCTCATATTTATAGATCAAGCACTCCTATCCACTGAGCCATTTCCCCAGTCTCTGAGGGTCGTTACTACAGTGCAGCCTACTGAGCACTGTCTGCAATATTTCATGTCCTGTGTGCTATTCATATGCTGGTGGTTCTCATACATCCCCAGACCAATTCCTCTTCAGGGCCATGTACGTAACATCCTTCTCATCTTTGCCAGGGTATATAACAGGCACATCAAAGACAATTTTTGATTTTACACCATGATTACAAACCTGCTCCTCTTTAGATTCCAAATGAGCTACCTGATTTACTTCCAAAATCTTTAGTCTATGTTCCATTATCTCTCATCTGTCTTTCTTCAACAGCCTGCTAATAGGCCTTTCCACTTCCATTCACAGCTACCAGGGTGGTCTTTCTACAAGGTTTATCGGCTCACAGGCTCACATCATCACCTTGCTCAAAGGCTTTCCATAGCAACTAGAATTTTAAAAAAAAATCAATCTTACCAAAGCCAACCCTTGACATGGTACGGTACTCACCTCACTAGACAAGATAATGATGAGGGTGATGGTGATGCTGATGGTGATGCAGATGCCCATGCTGATGGTGATTGTGATGCTCACGCTGATGGTGACAGAGACAACTGTGATGGTTATAAATGTATGTTTATGACAAACATAAACCCCAGCCATGTACCCAGCCCCTACAGTACTTTTAACAGCAGCACAAAAAGACTAAAATGAAAAAAATCATTTGATTGCATCCAGATGGCACTGCTGTCTGTATTAAACCTGTGCTGGGTGCCATGGAGGGACACACAGAAGCCAAAGACTACCTCTACTTAGTTGGATGGTAGAGATGCAGCAATATAGAGTCCTCCTGGTCTGATGTTGGATACGGTGATACCCTTCAGGGAGCTCTCAACACGATGAGGGCCTCACTGGTCACTGTTGAGGTGTTAGTCTAGATGTCCTCTCTCTGGCTCCTCCAGCTCTCAGAATGCACCTTGTAAAAGTCACTTTTATTCTCCTGATGTAATAATTGTCATCTCTGAGGCTTACTGCTGAATAAGTTCACCCTTTCTAGTTCTTTATGAACTCTGGCTGGCTAGTTCAACTCAGCTGTTCTGGCTCAAACTCTTCTCCAAGCTGACTGATTCGATCTGGTTTCTTTTAGCTTTTTACTGAATTTCTCTGCTTGGCCTCAAACTAACTCTGGCAATTTATTCTAATCTTCTGTCTCCTTATTCTCTGGTTTCAACTGCCTCTGCTGACCTTCACTGAACTGCATGAACTCATGAACAGACTCAACTCCACTGTATTGCGCTCAGTAAACTGTCTCCCAAATCTCTCTCTCTCTCTCTCTCTCTCTCTCTCTCTCTCTCTCTCTCTCTCTCTCTCTCTCCTTCCCTCCCTCCTTCCCTCTCCCCCTCCTTCTTTCCCTCTCTCTCTCTCTCTGCTCTATTCTCCTAAGTCACCTCTCTCTCCTCTCTATTCTAGTGAGAGTTGAGTGTATCCTCTCTCTCTCTCTGACTCATTCTGTCAAATCTTTATCTGATTCACTACTTTATCTGCCTCTCAATTAGACACCACTTTCAAACCTTGCTGCTTCCTTCTACAAATGAACCCTACCTACATTGTTTGGGATTAAAGGTCTGTACTGAGGGGGTACCTGTATTCCAGCAAGACCATCCATGTTGCTGCATTAAAATTCCTCTACATCACCTTCTGTCGCTGCTCTGCCTACTGTGTCAGAGTGACTCTGAGTTTTAGAAGACCTCAACTTAAAGATACAGTCTTCCTTCACCTCTTTTCCATTGGGTTCTGTGGTAGTTAGTCTGACTGCCAACATGCCAGGATTTAAAACCACCAAGAAACACCTCTGAATGTGTCTGTGAGGATGTTTCCAGAGACGTTTGACTAAGTCGGAAGTCTCATCGTGAGTGTGAGTAGCAGCATCCCACAGGCAAAGGTCACCACACTGAATAAATGGTAGAAAGGGGGGTGAGCACCAGCATCCATCACTCCCTGCTTCCTGATTGCAAACAGTTCAAGCAGCTGCTTTTCTCAGCATCATGCTTGCTCAGCCATGATGGACTACACCCCTCCAAACTGTGAGCCAAAGTAAACCCTTCCTTAATTTACTTTGGTCAGGTACTTTATCACAACAAGAAAAAAAAATTAACTAACTCCAGCATGCTATCTTGAACGATGTCTTATTTAGGGTTTTATTGCTGTAAAGAGACAGAAAGACCATGACAACTCTTACAAAGGAGAGCATTTTATTGGGGCTGGCTTTCAGAGGTTTAGTCTGTCATCACCATGACAAGAAGCATGGCAATATGCAGGCAGACATGGTGATGGAGAAGGAGCTGAGAGTTCTGCATCTTAATCTGCAGGCAGCAGAAGGAGACTGTGTGCCACACTGGATGTAACTTGAGCATATGAGACCTCAAATCCTGCCCCATAGTGGCACATTTCCTCCAACAAGGCCATGCCTTCCAATAGTACCACTCCCTATGGGACAAACATTCAAATGCATGAGTCTTTGGGGGCCAAACCTATTCAAATTACCACAAGTGGGTAATTCATAGTCATCAGGACATTGTCTTCTCTGTCCCATGAAATTCCTGAGATATTTATTAGACTGGTTTGAAGCTAGTTTGAGAAGTTTGAGTTTTACTCTTCACTGTAGAGAGGTACCTAGACCTCAGTGCAGAAATAAAAGGGACCAAAGAGAAGACATAGCCATCCATCAATACCAGTTTTCCCACCAGCAGTGACTAACTAGTTATCCAACCATCAGTCTGTGAATTCTGTTAGTGTGAGTTTCCTGCAACTGCACTTGCGACCTCATCGTGCTGAGAAACCAGCCTTTTGCAGGGTAACTACACATTCCATTCTGCACACCAGTGAATTTCAGTGACCCTCACAGCCTTCAGGTCTTATATTGATCTACTAAAGAATTCTAGACATGGGTTAGGTTTGGCACAAGATACTAAGCTGTGGGGCTCTGAGGCTCTGGGCTTCCTGAAGTTTCCTATACAGAATGGCTTGCCTATTATCAAGTGGACATGATGGAGTCTGGTGAGATGGCTCAATCAGTAAAGTGCTTGTAACACAGGAGCAGGGATCCAGTTTGCCTTCTCATCAGCCACATAAAGGCTGAGGATGGCAGCGCTCACCTGGAATCTTGGTGCTAAGGAGGCAGAGACAGGCAGATCCCTGGAACTCATTGTCTAGAGAGTCTATACGAATTGATGAGCTCCAGGTTCTGAGAGACCTTGTTTCAAATACCAAGGTAGAGAGCAATTGAGGAAGGTCCAAATTGACATCATCCTCGAATTTTTATGCATACATTCACACATGCGCACGCACATGCACATACAAACATATACACACACACGTGCACGTATGCATACACGCAGGCATGCATACACACGATTGGACCAAGGCTCTTCTACCCTTCACCATGGACACACCCTGTGTCATCACTCAAAACACACCACATGGTGTCTTTAGCATCCGTTGTCACTTGGTATCACCATTACTGTGTCTCGCCATATGACATTGTGTCTAAGCAGATGTATCTTTTAATTTCACATTCAGCTTGTTTACAGGATGGTTTTCAAATTACAAAACTAATATATGCTGATTGTAACAGCTGAAACGTGCAATTGAACAATTTATAAATTATAGCTTTCCCAGGTCGCCTCCAGATGCCTCTCCCCTGATGTAAGCAGCATTAACATCCTGTCATGTAACCTTCAAGTGGACAAACTCTAATGAATAATTTGAGCAGTCCCTAAAATCATTAGTGCAAAAATCTGCCACAGAGCCAGGCATGATGGCTCATGCCTGTGATCTCAACACTCTGGAGGCTAGGGCACAAGAATTGCCATAAGTTTTGAGGCCATCCTGGGGTATATAGCGACTTTCAGGCCAGCCTTTTCTATAAACACTTGTCTTTAAAAAAAAATACCATCTGTCATGAAACAATATTTCTTTTTTTCATCCAAAAGTTAGCTTCAGAGGTTCCCTGGCTTGCTAACAAGGAAGAAGATTCAGAACTGCCCAGGAACCACGTATTTCCCATGCAATAGTATATGGTAGTTATACCTTGAGGAAGGGTGGACACCTGCAGTGAGCATTAACCACAGGCTAGGATGCTGGGATGACTTTCAGAAATGGTAAAGTGTCACAACTAAGACCAAGCTAGAGGTCAGCAGCTCGTACCTGCAAGCCTAGCATTTGAGAGCTGAGGAAAGAGAGCTATGAGTTAGAGGCCAGCCTAGGCTACAAAGCAAGTATTAGGCCAGCCTGGGTTATGAATCCCTGTCTCAAATGAATAACTCGAAAATAAATAACCAGGCTAAGTGGAGCATAAACATCCCTCTACCCCATCCCTCTGTCACCTGCATGTGCTCAGGTGATTCCTTTCTAAAGCCCCACTTACTCATCTGGAAAAGAGAGACATCACATCTGTATATGAGTCGAGGTCCAGTTCAAAACACAAAGCCACTCCCTACAAACCAAGGTAAAGGCTGAAAGAAACAGGGGCCAGAAGCTCCCCAGCTGCCAGGAAGGCTGGGAAAACAGCGGTTGGGTGAATCTTGAGAGTCTTGAGGGTGCATCCAAGAAGCACCTCAATGTACCACCCACCCACCACGTAGGCTTCTCCTGAGACAAAATAAAACAATGCAGGTTGGTGGCTACGGAAGTGGCTCAGGCAGTGACATGCTTGGAGAGCTTGGTTCTCAGAAGCCACGTGCTAAAGGTAGGCACAATAGCAGACCTCTGTAATCCCAGCTCTGGGCTGGTGGATACAGGAAGATCCCTGGGGCTTGTTTACTGGCCAGCCTAGTCTACCTGGCATTCTAAATCAAGTTAGAGACTCTGTCTCAAAAAAAAAAAAGTCTAAAGGCAGGTGCTTACACATCCGAATGCAAGTGTGTGTGTGTGTATGTGTGTGTGTGTGTGAGAGAGAGAGAGAGACAGAGACAGAGAGACAGAGAGAGACAGAGAGAGACAGAGAGAGAGAGAGAGAGAGTGGCTCTTAACCTGGGGCTTGGTACAGAATGTTCAGCAAGTAACAGTAATTATCACCCTTTTTACAATTTGGATGCAGGAATACACAGCTCCCCACCCAGCTCAGCACACCCACCTCATTTAATCTTTCAGAGAACCCTAGGCACCAGGGCTTCAGTCAGAACCTCCCATGGCTCAGCAGGTCCTATCATTTCTTTTCCAGATCCGATTATAATGGCAACATTTGTAAACTGCTGATCCCTTAATTCCGCATAAGTACACATCCTGGCTGAGGTTTTCAAATCCATTACACTGAGAGACACTGACTAAATTCCTTCTTGGTTCTCCTTGCCTGGTATTTAGTCTGTGGTGATTGTACCCCAAATCAACAGGGAGGGAGGAGGGAACAAGAGAGCATATTACCCTACAGGTGTGTCTATCAATCAAAAGATCCAGTAACATGTACATTCGTGAGTGAGCAGTCTGTCACTATCAACCACTTCTACCCAACCCTTCAGGAGAATGAAACATTTTCCACCCAAATTAATTTTAAAAACCCAAACTATATGCAAGACTCCACTCCCTGAAACTTAAGTTCAAACCATTCCACAGGAAACAAAATTATCCTGGTAAAAAACCGCCAATTGATTGGACTTCAAAATTCAAAATTCAATTGTGGGAAATTAACTAGGTTAGAAGGCACAAAGCCTTTTGCAGTCCACCCAGCTCTGAAGCACAAGCCAAACATCACACGTTCACAGGTCAGCGCTTCCTGCAAAGAAATCCATTTCACAAACAAACCTAGAGTAACCGCACAGGATGGGCAGAGCCCGATTCTGATTAATGACAGGCCCCATACCATCACAGCTTCAATGAGGAGGGGAAAGCTAACATTTGGGGGAACAATATTACTTGTGAAATTGCAATACTCGCCAGGGAAAATAACTCAATTTAAACTCATTCTCTATTTAGTTTGAATTTACTTAGCTTTTTAAAGTTTGTTCCATGTTGCTGCCTGAGCCCTTTGGAGACAAATTCCCTGGCCACCCATCACAACTGTCTCCTTTCGTTCAGTGACTTTGAGAAGAGCTTAACATCCCAACCTCCCCCCCACACACACGCTTTACTATGATACTGTTCAAAGGAGTCAATATCTTGAACACTCTTAAGAAGGCAATTGCATGGTGGTGCACACCTTTAATCCCAGCTCTCAGGAAGCAGAGGCAGATGGATTTCTGAGTTTGAGGCCAGCCTAGTCTACAGAGTGAGTTCCAGGACAGCCAGGGCTACAGAAAGAAACTTTGCCCAGAAGAAGAAAAAGAAAGTAGAGGGGGAGGAGCAGGGGGAGGTGGGAGGGGAGGAGGAGGAGGAAGAGGAAGAAGAGGAGGAGGAGGTGACAGCAACTGCATTAGTTTCTTTTCTGGTTGCTGTGACAAAACCATTATAAAGAAAGAAGAGCTGGGCCAGTGACATAGCTCAGCAGATAAAAGTTCTCGTGCCAAGCCTGATTACCTAAATTCAGTCTTCCAGACTCACATGATAGGAGAGATTGAACTTCTGCAAGCTGTCCTCTGACTGCACAATGTTCTATACGACACGTATGCTCCTCTCCAATAAATAAATATAAACCAATTGTTGTGGGCAGGGGAAGTGGTTTGTTTTGGCTTACAGTTTGAAAGTACAGTCCATGTGGAGGTAAAACAAAGCCATGGGAGCTTAAGGACGCTGGTCACATTGTATCCACAGTCAGGAAGCAGGGAAGGATGACCCCTGGTCACATTGTATCTATAGTCAGGAAGCAAGGAGGGATGACCATTGTTAGTGCTGGTTAGTTTTATGTCAACCTGACACAAGCCAGAGTCTTCAGTCAGGAGGGAGCCTCAGTTGAGAAAATGCCTCCCTAAGATCTGGCTGTAGGCAAGCCTCTAGGGAGTTTTCTCAATGAGTGATTGATGTGGGAGGGCCCAGCCTATGTGAGTAATGCCATCCCTGGGCTGGTAGCTGTGGGTTCTATAAGAAAGCAGGCTGCACAAGCAATGGACAGCAAGCCAGCAAACAGCACCCTCCATGGCTTCTCCATCAGCTCCTGCCTCCAGGCATTCCTTTTTCGACTTCCTTTGATAATGGAACAATGGTGTGGAAGTGTAAGCCAAAACAAACCCTTTCCCCCTCAAGTGGCTTTGTTCACGGTGTTTCACCACAGCAATAGAAACCTTAAGACAGTGGTGTTTGGCTGATCTTATTTTTTATATAATACTTTTGTTAATTATTTGAGAGTTTCTCACAATGTACTTTGATTGCATTCACACATACATACAGAGAGAGAAAAAGAGAGAGACTTTAGCTCCTCCAAGATCCAATCTCTCTCTACCTTCACTTCCTACTCACTCCGACTTTGAGTTTTATTCTTTAAAAAAAAAAGAATCCAGGCCAATTTGTGTTCCCCAACTACTCTTGGAAGTGGAGCCTCTCCTGGAGTGTGGGTCTACCCGGGGGCCACACCAGCAAGAACTGACTCTTCCTTTCCTAGCAGTTATCAAATGCCAAGATATCTTAGCAGGGTGCAGGAGGGAGTTCATGCCCACCTCCTCCCTCCATGCTAGGACTTTTGTCTACCTTGAACTTGCCCATGTCTTGCATATACTGTCACAGTCATTGTGGTTTGCACATATGCACATCTGCCCTGCTGGCTGAAAAACAGTTTGCTTGATGTTATCCAGCCCCTCTGCCTCTCACAGCCTTTCTGCTTTGGAAGTAAGGGTGTGATGTGTGTGTCCCATAGAGGGCTAAGCACTCCAGAGCCCCTGTCCTCTGATGTGAGTGGCCCAGAGGGCTAACCACTCTAGAGCCTCAGGTCCTCTGCACAGTGACCAACTGAAGGTCTCTATGTTAACTGTCATCTACTGCAAGAAATGTCTCTTAAGAAGGCTAAGAGATGCAGTGTTTCATGGCTATAGCCATGAGTTATTAGGAGTTATTTTATTACTATATCCACTTAGCAGAATAATAGTATTATGTTCTCCTCTAGGGCCTATGACCTAGGGAATATGCTTGAATTTATAGGCACAGGAAAGAACTCTCTTAACAGGATCCCAGTAGCTCAGGCATTGCAACCAACAATTTATAAATGGAACTCAAAACCAAAAGCCTTCTGTACAGCAACAGACACCATTGTTCAAGTGAAGAGGTAGCCTACAGAGTAGAAAAAAAATCGCTATCAATTGTACATCTGGCAGAGGTCTAATATCTAGAATATACAAAGAACTAAGACAGCTAAACATCATGACCTCATATGAAGATCACCCAAGTGTCGCTTAAGTTTTTGATGTTTTAAAACCAGAATCATGTAGTTATTGGCCAATAGATAGTCTTGCTAAGTCTTACTATGCCAATGTATAGTCTTTAGTAGCTGGCAAGAGACTATTCTGGATGTTCAGGATCCCAGTGAAACCCCAAGCCTTTATTAGGGTGAGCTTTAAGCACAGACACACGTGTGTGCACACGCACATGCACACACATGCACACACACACACACATACACACACAAACAAACAAACAACAAAAACAAACAAATAGGAAAAAAACCCACACATCTTGGGTTGACACACTTCAGTTAGCCAGAGTAGTTAGCCAGAAGCGGAACTACAGAAGCTAAAGAACAAGGTTAGTTCATTTAAAGACATTCCCAGAACTGTGGACTTTGATGGATTAGGTCTTTGTTTTTGTTTTGGCAGGTGGTGCTATCTACATGCTGAGTTTCATGGCCTGAATTGTGCTTCTATCATGGAGTCAGTTTTGCTAAGGCCTGGAGCCACTAAAGTTTGGGAGCAACTAAGATCTGAGGGCCTGATACACTTCTTCTCATTAAAACTTAATGTGTTTCAGCCAAGCGATGGCGGCACACACTCTGGAAGAGGCAGGCTCATGGGTCTCTGAGTTCGAGGCTAGCCTGCTCTACAGACCAAGTTCCAGGACAGCCAGGACTAAACAGAGAAACCCTGCCTCAACAAAACAAACAAACAAACAAAAGAATAAATATGTTTCTTTTTCATTTGGAAGGATGTTTCACAGTATCAGTAGAGGAATGACAGAGAGATTCAATGATCCTTATATCCAGTTTCCTCTCAGATGGTATTTTCAGAAAGTGTGTGCAGGCCCACCACCAGAGCGATGGCATGATTTAATTCATGTTCAGAACTCCACCACCCCACCCTACTCTCTTGGACGTGCATGTGTCTTCCATTCCATAGTCCTGTTGTGTTTAAGTCTGTATAGCCATCACCTCAGTTGAATACTGACCAATTTGCTCATCAAGAGAAACCTTCTCTACTTCCCATCCCACCATCCCTAACTTCCAATAGACAATCTGCTTTCTGGTTCCTCTCCACCTACACTGTACAAATAGAGTCATTTTGGGTGCCAGCCCATTTTACTGCCAGCTTGTCTGGATTTGGAATGACCTAGAAGACATACTTCTGGGCTTGTCCCTGAGTGTGTTTCAACAGAGATTTAACTGAGGAGCTAAGAGTCACCCAGAATATGAATGGTATCACCCCATGGGCTGGGTGCCCATACTGACTAATAGGGAATAAATAAGAAGTTGAGTTGAACCCATAATTCCTCTCTATTTCTCGACTGTAGGCACAATGGGATCAGCTGCCCCATGTTTCCACCACCACACCTTCTCCCACCCCAAACCCATCATAGACGATGTCCCCTCAAACAGAGACAAAAGAAACCCTTGCATCCTTAAGTTGCTTTTGACAGGTATTTTTGTCATAGCAGCTTAAAGGTAACTGATACTCAAAGTATGTACCCTCTACAGCATAGATTTAGCCTGATCTAGTGAAAGGCATTGCCTTTTCATGCTTCCCTGAGGCTCATCCAAGTTGCTGTGCATGTCAGTGACATGGTCCTTTTTAGTGGTGAGCAGTAGTCCATTGTGGATATCTACTGCTGCTGGTTTAACTATTTATCTGAAGGGTACTGGGTGACTCCTAAGCAGTCTTAGGACAGATCTTCTGTAACCATTGTGAGATTCCATACAGCAGTTTCTTTGTTTTTTCATGAGAAGATAAGTGCCAACGTGTGACTTCTGACTTCATAGTAACTGGCAGCTGTTCTCTACTGATCCCTCTAGTTCACATTTTATCAGAAGTTTCATCACATTTCATCAGAAGAGGGATCTGGGCTCCCCACGCCTTTGCCAATATTTGAAATTCTTTCTGCTTTGTTTTTTGTTTTTGTTTTTGTCCTAGCAAATTGTGATCAGCGTACAAAGATAGACCATCCTGGTTGTCATTGGCCTGACTCTGATGTTGTCCATCTTGCCATGAGCATGGAGGCCACCTGACCGTGAAGCATCCATTCATGTCCTCTGCCCAATGTCCCAATTGGGTGATTCAATATGCGGTTTTTTACTGCTGAATTCTGCAAATTTCTTATGCGATCTAAATAGTCGCTCTTGGACTTGAAATCATTTTCTCCTACTCTGGAATGGATCTTGTGGCTTGCTCTTTCATTCGGGACTAATGTCCTCAGTTTCATCTTAGAAGATCGACTGTTCATTATTGTTTCTGTATAGTATTCCACTGTATCGATGACATAAAGACCTATTTGTCAATTGTGCTATTGATAGATGCTGCTGAGTCCTTCCCCTTTGCAAGCCACGTTGCTATGGGAATTCTTGGTGTGTCTCCTGCTGTATTCTGCAAGTAGAATTTCTGCAATAGACCTACAAGTAAAATGTCTAGGTCCCTGGGTGTTCACTTCATCAACGTTACCAGATAAGGCTACACATACACCAGAGTGATTATATCACACAAACACTGAAAGTCCCTATTGCCCCATGCCCTCACCAACACTTGAGTTGATCTAATTTCTTTTCCTGTTTGGGCAATTTGGTGGCTGTGTAGTGTTATCTCATTTTGTTTGTATTTGCCTGACTGTAAGTATTTATGTTTCTTGTGTGCAAATAAATACAAATGCATTCAGTCTGCTTATCCAGGATCATTGACTATCTAAGTGTTCTCTCTGTCTCTCTGTCTCTGTCTCTCTGTCTCTGTGTGTGTGTGTGTGTGTGTGTGTATGTGTGTGTGTGTATGTGTCCCCATCCATCCACATGCACGCTCTGCCACATGTGCAGAAGTCAGAAAATAACTTTGGAATTACTTTTCTCCGTCCACCATGGAATCTGTGGGCTCCTGGGATCCTCCTCAGGTCAGCATGGGCCAGCAGCGAGCAGCACCTTTGCCCTCTGCCATTTCACTGGCCCTGATTAAATGTCTTAGTTTTTAGTTTTGTTCTAATCCATTTTCCTCTTGAGCTGTTCGTCACTCTCTGTTGACCCTTAAAAGTCTGTGGTTTTTGTTTTGTTTTGTTTTCAACAGGACTCTCTTGATAATTGTGTGCATTGCAAAACTCTTCCTGTATGTCGCCTATCTTTCAACTCCCGTTGGGATGTCTTTGGATGACCTACCATTGTGAATCTCTCAAATTCTCTCAACTTCTCTGCATAGTGGCAAGCTTTGGAGTATAAGGGACTTTCCCTCTCCTGAGGTCAGGGTGCCTATGCCTCCTGTGTGTGGAATCCGTGTTTGAGAACATGGATTCCCAATTGCTGCCTGGATTCGAATCCTAGAGATGAAGCCTTGAGCAGTTCGTAATCCTCTTTATGCCTCGGTTTGCTCATTGGCCAGGGGAGATGATGTTATTACTTATATCACTGATGTCCTGTAGCTGTCCTTAGAAGATTGTCAGCTCTATGGTAAGTTTATAAGGCTATTTGCTCATCACTGTGACAAGAAATATGACTGAAATCACTAAAGAGAGAAAGGCTTTCTTCCGGCTCACAGTTCTAGGGAATACGGTCCATCATAGAAAGAAAGGCATTGCAGCTGCAATGGGGGCTGCTGGTCACACTGAGCCCACAGTCAGGACACAGGCAGAGGTGGATGCCGGCCTCTCTGGAGAGACCTCCTTGTTATTCAGCCTGGGACCCCAGCCTGTGAGATGGTATTGCCTACATTTAGGATAGGTACTCCAAACTCAGTTAAATCTCTCTGGAAACACCATGACAGACATGTTCTGAAGTGTGTCTCCTAGATGACAAGGAAGGTCACCCATCGCTGTCAATGTAATATGCTCTTGTCATCAGCATTGTGTCCTATATATATTGTCTATATTAATTAATATAATATAAAATTGGTATTTTATGTATGGTGTGAAGTATCAATCTACACTTTACATGAATAGCCAATCTATTCAACACAATCTTTTTAAGTATTTTGAAGGATTCATTTTAGTTTTATTTGTGTCAGTATATGTGTATGTGAGCATATGTATGCAGTACCTGCAGAGGCCAGAAGAGGGCATCAAATCCTGTGGAGCTGGAGTAAAAGTCCTTTATGAGCCACTGGAGGTGGGTTCCGGGAAATGAACTCTATTCCTCTGTAATCACAGAGCCTTAGTCAATATTCTATTTCTGTGAAGAGACACCATGACCATGCCAACTCTTATAAAGAAAATGTTTAATTAGGGCTGGTTTATAGTTTCAGAGGTTTGGCCCATTATCATCATGGTGTGAAGCATGGTAGCACACAGGCAGACATGAGGTTGGAGCTAGCTTAGGGTTCTACATCCAGATAGGCAAAAGGAAGAGAGAGCAAGAGACACCAGTCTTGGCTTGAGCATTTGAAACCCCAAACCTCACCACAATGACACACTTACTTCAATAAGGCCACACACACTCCAAGGCCACACACACCCCAACAAGGCCACACCCACTCCAACAAGGCCACACCCACCCCAACAAGGCCACACCTCCTAATTCCTGTCAAGTAGCACCAGTTCCTAATGACCAAGCATTCAAATCTATAAGCCTATGGAGACATTCTTTTTCAAACACCACATACAGCACACACCTAAGCTATCTCTGCATCAAAGACATATTTTGAGACAGTATCTCACCATATAGGCCTGGTTATCCTGAAACTTGCTATGTAGACCAGGCTGACCTCAAACCCAAGAGACACGCCTGCATCTGCCTCTCAAGTGATTCAGTTAAAGGTTTGCACCACACCCCACCTCAATACAATTTATTTTAGTTGATTCTTATCTCACATCATCTATCTTCAATTCTGTCCAGGTCAAGCTTGGGCATGTGTGTGTCTGTCCCATTGGTTTGTGTGCTCCTAAGCCCTCAAGATGCTATAGCATCACTATGAGATTTGATATCACAAGGTCTTCATCTCTTCCTTGGCAGATGTTGCCACTTTATTCTTCTGTATATGAGGGAGAAGGTTGGTCCTGCAGCCAGCCTTTGCATAGTAGGTATCTTGGTTATGATTTTATTGCTGTGAAGTGACAACATGACCAAGGTAACTCTTATAAACGACAACATTTCATTGGGGCTGGCTTACTGGTTCAGAGGTTCAGTCCGTTATCATTATGGCTGGAAGCATGGCACTGTGGAGGTAGACATGGTGCTGAAGAAGGAGCTGAGAGGTCTCCATCTTGATCTGAAAGTAGCCAGAAGAAGACTTCTTCTGCAGGCAGCCAGGAGGAGGGTCTCTTTTCCACACTGGGGGAAGCTTGAGCATAGGACCCCAAAGCCCAGTCCCACAATGATGAAATTCCTCTAACAAGGCTACACCTACTCCAACAAGGCCAAGCCTCCTCCTAGTGCCAAGCATTTTCAGACCTCCACAGGAGGTGAGCATTCTACCAGAGATACACCCCAAATCCTCCTAGAGAGCTTAAATCAGTGTGTTGGAAATCTTTGCAAAATTAAATATGCTTCATCTTTATCGGGATTGCATTGAATACACAGATCGATTTGGGAATGCAAACATTTTTACATCATTTCCTTCCGATCTATTTTATACATAAACTTTATATTTCCCCTCTGCTGTACCACACGTTTTAGGTTTATTCCTGGTTATTTTATTTTATTGATGCTATTGTAAATGACGTAGACTTTAAGTACAATTCCATCTGTGTGTTGTCCAGGTAGAAAATCCAATTAAATTTATGCTGGTTCTACATTCAGAGAGCTTTTATTAGTTCTAATAATGTATTTTCTGATTCTCCAGACATTCCTGTGTTTACTCTCCATCATCTCAAAATAATGAGAGTCTGATGATCCGGATTCTTATTTCTTCTTTTACTTTATTGTGTATGATATTTGTCTAGCTCTGTCAGTGTGGACCTTTGGTATATCTCAGAGAGACGTCATCACTGCAGGCCAGGAGCCCGGTTATGTTTTTTTGTCTAAGAGAGGATATTCTAAAGCTTCACCTTTAGGTGTGGTATTTAGAGTAAGGTTTTTAGGGGTGATGTGCAGTGAGGTGAAGGAATAGCCCTTTATCCTTGGTTCCCAACGACTTTTAAAAAGAAGTACAAATAAGCATTGGATTTTATTAAAGTGTGTGTGTGTGTGTGTGTGTGTGTGTGTGTGTGTGTTACAAGGACCTTATTGCTCTCTTCTTTGTATTGTTAGTGTAAGGAATCACATTGGTATTTTTTATGCTCTAAGATTAATGCAATCTTACGCTCCTTGTGTAGGTTAGCTCAGGGTATATTAGCATGTTTCTGCATCACAGAATTCTGTTTGCTATTTGGCTCAGAACGATGTGTCTGTGTTCCTCTGCGAGATCCATCTTTTCCCCTCCCCCACTGTCAGAATCTCTGCTAAAGATAATGCTAGGCTCACGAAACGGGCTGGGTCGTGCTTCCTCTTTATCTAGTTTGGAGATATTGATTTCTCAAATGCTTGCTAGAACTCACCAATAAAATCATGTGGGAGTATCTGGTATTTTCTTTTAAAAAAAACCACAAAATTGATAATTTCACTTATTTAAAAACTGCAAGACCATGAAAGCTTTAGATTTCTTCCTTGGGTGACTTCTGAGGTTTATATTTCTCCAGAAAATTTTTTGCATCTCATCTAAAGTTTCCGAATTATCAGCACCGAGCTGCTTGTTGCTCTAAGTGACCATTTGCATCCAAGCATCTTGAGCCCGTTCCCTTTCCCCCCCTCTGTTTTGTCTGCCTCCTGTCTCCCCGACAACTCTCACCAGAGATTTCTCAGTCTTACCACCTTTCTCAAACAACTCTTTCTGATGCATGTTTGATCTCTGTGGGTTTTATTACACTTTGCATATGTGTGCATGTACTCACACTATAATATACATGCGGAGGTTAGAGGACAATTAGTGAGAACTGTGACTCAGGTCATCAAGCTTGGCAGCAAGCACCTTTACCCACTGAGATGTCTTACCAGCCTTGACTGCCTTCTTTTGTTGTTATTTTGAGGTTTGGGGGTGGTTTTTTTGATCATTTCTCTGCTCTTCATCCCCAGTTCAGTTCAGGTCTTCTCCGCCAGAGGCAGCTTTGCACCTATGATGAGCATGACTGGAGACAAGGTGGCAGCAGCACACAGTATGTCCATTTCAAGAGATTTTTGTTAAGCACCCTACAGTGAGCAAGCCCCCTTCCCTACCTCCCTCACCTTAGTAACCAGCACCCATCCACAGCCCAACACCTCAGTGGTGCTGAAGCTGAAGCCAAGTCTTGTTCCAACTTATTAACTCAGCCTTCTCTTCCGGGAAGGGCACTTCACACCAGCATCTTCCCTCTGAGCACCGCCTTTGCTCCACCTCATACATGTTTTTTAACTTTAAATATGGAAAAATCAACTTTTTGGGATGTACACCTCTACCAGATACAACAGTGCATAGAGATGTGTGACTGCCCCCACTGCCAGGACTCCACTCTGTCCTCACCCAGGATACACCTGTCCTCTGCCCCTTCGGGGTCCATCTCCTTCCACCATGGCAAGCCAGCTGTCCATCCTCTCTCTGAGCTGATAGTTTCCAGAATACCATATACTCAGTTTGAGCACAGCCCCCAAAGGTAGGATTTGGGAACTCAAACCCCATCACAGCAGGTTTTGGGAGATGGGTCCCAGTGGGAGAAGGTTAGAGTGCAAAGTCTCCACCCTCATGGTTAGATATGCAACAACTCATGGAAGAGAGCCTTGTCCTCTCCCTCCTTTCCTCCCTCCCTCCCTCCCTCCAGGCCAGAATACACAGCAGGAAAGTCCTCACCAGATGCCACCACTTTGATGTTGGACTTCCCACATACTGCAGAGCTATAAGAAATACAGTTTTTCTTTACAGGTAACCCAGTCAGACGAAGACATCATAGAAACAAAACTGTTAAGTTTCCATTTTGGAAAATGGCTTCTTTCTCTTAACACTTTGAGACTCAACCACAAATCCACCTAGGATTGCTGGGTAACGTTCTAATGTAATATCCTCAGTGTTTATTCAGTCACGAATTTAAGAACTTTGAGCTTGGTGCTTTTATTCCTGTTCCTCAGAATTTAACGACTAAATCAGCTGTTTGTGTACAGCCTTCTGTGGAGATTATAAGTTTGCCCTTCCTTAGTTACCCAGGGCTGGGACAGCCAGAGCCGATGGTAGATGTGTGACTAACTTTACAAAACTCTGCCAAGCTGTTTTCCAGAGTGGCTGAGGCAGTTCCGTTCTCATTAGCAAAGCTAGTGCAAGAGCAATCCTGGTTGTTCTTCAGGCATGTCGGCAGTGTTTACTGTCAAATAGAGAGATTTCTCTCCTCCTTTTATGTCAGTCATTCTAAGAGACATGGGCACATTCTGGTCTTAATCTGTGCTTCCCTACTGACTGGTGGTGGGCGTCTTGTATGTGTACCTCTCTTACAACTTCTTTAGCAAGGCATTTCTTCAAATCTTTGTCCAAGTTTTTGTTAAATTCTTGGTTTTATGGCTGTTTGCCTTCTCTTAGCAATTTTATCAAGGTCTCACTGGTACACAAGAGGAAATAAATGATTTGCTAAGTTTGACACACACACACACACACACACACACACACACACACAGAATCAGTCACCAAAACCAAGATAGTAAACATGCCCCAGCTTCCTCAGGAAACCCTCCCTTCTTCCCGGCCCTGACTCAGGCAGCCACGGCCCTTTCACCACAGGTGTACTTAGATTTTCTAGAAAGTCACAAGACACGAAATCATGCAGTGTGTACTCTTTTGCTTACCTACTTTACTTCTAAACTGTCTCCGAGAGTCATCCATGTGGCTGTGCATAACCACAGCTCAGTGGCTGTGCATAACCACAGCTCATTTCTTCATATTGCTCAGCTTGACTCCACAGTGTGGGCTTGGTGTAGGTTAGAGACTCCTTTATTCATTTAAAGGAGATTTGGGTTTTCCTGGCTTTCCCAGCCCTTCAAACCATAAACTAAATAAACCCTTTTCCTTCATAAATTAACCAGTCACAGAACTGAACTGAGATAATCATTTAATAAGATTGATTGACTTTTTTTTTACTATAAATACATTTTCTAATAATTATTTTGGTGGCTAGGTATGGTAACACTCACCTTTAATCCCATTACTCAGGAGGCAGAGGCAGACAGATCTCTGAGTTTGAGGCTACCCTGCTCTACAGAAAGAGAGTTCCAGGAAAGCCAGGGCTACACAGAGAAATTCTATCTCAAAATTATAATATTACTATTTATTATTATTATTATTATGATTATGATTATTATTATTATTATTGTGACACTTAAGAACTTAGGATCTGGCAAGATGGCTCAGCAGATAAAGGCACTTGTTGACAAGCCTGAAGACCCAACTTCAACTGGAACCCACACGGTAGAAGGATAAAATGGACTCTTGAAAGTTGTCTTCTGGGGCTGGTGAGATGGCTCAGTGGTTAAGAGCACTGACTGCTCTTCCAGAGGTCATGAGTTCAAATCCCAGCAACCACATGGTGGCTCACAACCATCTGCAATGATATCTGATGCCCTCTTGTGGGGTGTCTGAAGACAGCTACAGTGTACTTACATATAATAAATAAATAAATAAATAAATAAATAAATAAATAAATAGTTTAAAAAAAAGAAAGCTGTCTTCTAACCTCAACACATGTATTTTGTTGCACATGCATGAGTGTGATACACATGAACACACACACACATGCACACACACACACACAAACACACAGACATCTAAGCCAAGAAATGCTGTTAAGGACCTCAATAAGTACCTTTAGTGTTTTACAAAATCAAAAAAATCACAATTCTGCAGACTATAGAGCATTTATCTTTTCAGAAAAATGGAGAGCTTGGATTTTTGGGTCAGTTAATGCCCATCAAGAGGCACTTTGTGGAGCAAGGACACACCTGGAGAATCATAATTCTAGAAAGATCTGAAGTGGCTCTATGCCCGGGGTCTGAATATACAGGAAAAGGAGTTTATGGCTATACAGGGAGTGCTGGCCTCAGGCCCACCTTCTCAGTTTGCTACATCAACCCTCAGTCTGCAACAGCAGGGGAAATGGCTACCAACTGTCACTCAGCGCTGACCACTGAAGCCCAAGGCCAGGACCGCTTCCTGGATCCTCACACAGGGCCACATTCACTTCTCCAGTTCCACTATGCTCTGTTGTCGTTTCGTCTTGGGCAATAATGACACAGCTGATAGTCAGTCTTGTTTGCCAATCAGATTCGGGGTAAGGAATCTCTGGGAGGCTGGAGAGATGGCTCATGATAAAAATCTTAGCATGTTAGTATTTTATTGCTTAGGACAGACACCATGACCAAGGCAACTACTATAAAGACAACATTTAATAAGAGTTCAGTCCATTATCAAGGGAGGAGCATGGCAGCACTCAGGCAGGTATGTGCAGGAGGAGCTGAGAGTTCTGCATCTCCCTCTGAAGGCCATTAGGAGAAGACTGGCTTCCACATGCTTAGAAGGAGGGTCTCATTGCCCACCTCCACAGTGACACACTTCCTCCAACAAGGCCACATCTACACTAACAAAGCCACACCTTCTAATAGTGCCACTCCCTGGACCAAGCATATTCAAACCACCACATCATGCAAGCCCAAAGACCTGATGTTGAATCTCCAGCACGCAAGTTAAAAAGCTGGATGCAATGGCACATGCGTATAATCCCAGCACTGGGGAGGCAGAGACAGGCGGATCCCTGAGGCTCACCGGACAGGGAGCCTAGACCAACCGCTGAGCTCCAGGTCCCCGAGAGAGACACTGCTTCAGAAAACAAGGGTGGCTCCTGAGGAACCACACTTGAGGTTGTCCTCCGGCCTCCACACACAAGTATATGAATGCATCAGATACACTCCTACACACCAATGCACGTGTACATACACAGCTACACATATACACAGGGAAAAGAAAGAAAGAAAGAAAGAAAGAAAGAAAGAAAGAAAGAAAGAAAGAAAGAAAGAAGAAAAGAAAGAAAGAGA
>NW_021621113.1:564454-578416 GCF_004785775.1 Grammomys surdaster | reverse complement strand
AAGAAAAGAAAGAAAGAGAGAGAGAGAGAGAGAGAGAGAGAGAAAGAAAGAAAGGAAGGAAGGAAGGAAGGAAGGAAGGAAGGAAGGAAGGAAGGAAGGAAGGAAGAAAGAAAGAAAGAAAAGGAGGAAGAAAGGAATGGAAGGAGGTAGGGAGCGGGCAAGCAGGCTGGATCAGTCTAGGTGAGATATTCCTGTGTGTCTGTTTGTGGAAGTGTTTCCTTAGAAAATTGTCTTGTAGGGAAAGATGAACCCCGAATGTGGGCAGGACCTTCCAACAGGCAGGAAGCATGGGGCTGGGAGCAAGTGAAGCAGGCAAGAGGCAGCACTGGCTCACTGTCCAGCCCCTACCCTTTGGAGTGCATGGAATTCAGCTACCACCACTGATGTCAGACTCCACATTCTTCAACCCTTCAAAACAGACCCCATGCCAGGGTCTCTCCAGGAAACCCCTAGGCTTTCAGTGCTACATTGGAACCACTGGAGGAATCTCTGAAATGGGCAGAAATACAATGCATGCTTTGAACCCTATGGAAAGAGGTTAAGACATGCGAACATTCACGAAGCCCTTCCCTGGATCCGGGAATTGTTGTTTAGCTTTGACAACAAGCCTACGGCCATTGTAGGATGATCCAGTACTTATAGCTACCCCCAACAAATCCGCTTTTCTATTTAAATAAGCATTTTTAAACTTTTGAAAAAATATTTATGTATATGAGTACACTGTAGTTGTCTCCAGACGCATCAGAAGAGGGCATCAGATCCCATTACGGATGATTTGAGCCACCATGTGGTTGCTGGGAATTGAACTCAGGACCTCTGGAAGAGCAGCCAGTGCTCTCAACAGCTGAGCCATCTCTCCAGCCCTGATATAAACATTTTTATTGGCTCTGTTGCTCTAGAGAGCCCTGCCTAAGACTCTGAGGTTTAGGGAGGTTTGTGTACGCAGAGCCACATGGGGGGGGGGGGGGCTGCAGAGTTAAGATTTGATCCTCCTCGACATCATCCCACCTCCAAGTATATCCGAGTTGTGCCTGATTGATGGCACAGCCCAGTCATTTTGCTTCTTGGGCATTTTCCAAGTGGATCTGCTGTATAATTAATGAGCTGACGTGTGCTTTCTAGAACTCAGTACTTGTTCTTGTGGGTTTAAATCATCGCAGGGCTTTATGGTTATTGTGGCTTTATGGTCCTGCTGGTAGGGTATTTGTGATTAGCTAATAGCTCCCTGGAGGGGTCCTGCCTGTCTTCAAGCACAACTCACCTCCTAAGAATAACCGTGACAGGTATGTGGGGCAGCCCTTGTTTGACTCTGTCTGAAGAAAGGGGAGACTCCAGAAACCTGGGCTTGGAACAACAGATGTGTTGTGAGAGGTGGTTCTGGTGTGACTGGTCTGACTGGATTGAGCAAACACCTCAGAGATGAGTGAAGCTCCCCTGAGAGCATCTGTGAGGGAGAGTCCAGGGAGGGCTAGCTAAAGAGGGAGCACTTGCTCTGAACGGGAGCAGCGCCATCCTGTAGGCTAACCGCCCAGATAAAACAAGGGGAAGGGCTGGAGACATGGCTCAGCTGTTAAGAGCACTGGCTGCTCCTTCAGAAGCCCCAAGTTCAAGTCCTAGCACCCACATGGTGCCTGACAACCACCCGTAACCCCCAGTCTCAGGGGGCCATCACCCTCTTCTACCCTCTAAAGGCATTACATGTATGTGATGCATGTACATACCTACTAGCAAAACACCCATGCACGTAAAATAAAACTTAAAAGATAAGGGAGGAGGAGAAAGCTCCCATTAGCTTTGGTCTCCCTGCGCCCTGTCCGCCATGAGTGAGCGTCTCCTGTCAAATCTCATGGCCATGATCCTCTGCCTCACCACAGGCCCAGAATTAAGCTCTGAAACAAGGAGCTAAATATGTAACTCCTCCCTCTAAGCTACTTGCTTGGGTACTTTGGTACAAAAACCAGCCAGACAGGAAGGCAGGACAGGCTAAGGAATCTGTTCTCTACCCTACAAGCAAGGGAGTGTGGGAACCAGGCCTGTGCCTTCAGTCTTGGTGGAGTAGAGGCCAGGAGCCATCCTTTGGGTGGTAGAGTTATCAAGGATAAAACACACCTATGCCGAGCTTATGCCTGGCTGGTGTGTGTCGCAGGCCTCACTCTGCCCAGAGTGTTTTCTATCTTGCCTTCAACCTTGCTTCACCCACGAACCCCTCCTCGGTGGTCTATACAGGTCCATACCAGTCCACATTAACCAAGGTGGCCCAGGTCCGACCCCTCTGTCAACCAGCTGTGGGCTTGTGCCTTCATTTCCTCTGTGCCTCTGTCTCTTCATCTCTGAAATGGGACAGAAATAGGACTCACCTTTCAGACGCTGAAAGAGTTAAAATATGTATGCAAACATCTCCAACACTCTTAGAAGGGCCCTTGGTAGCAAGCACGCATGAACGGCCTGGTTCTGTTACTCAGACCAGGCAGCCTAGATCGTGGCTGATAGAAATTCTCAGACTCTCTCTCAACTCCTTATCCAAGGTTGGACTCTGAAGAGAAGTCTTAAGTCAGTCTCTCTCCCTCTCTCTCTCTTCCCCCTCCTTCTTCTCTTCTTCCCTTCCCTCCTCTCCCTCTCTCCTCTGTCTTCCCCTTCTTCTCCTCCTCTCTCACCCTCCCTCAACCTCTCCCTGTAGTCCTCTTGCTAGAGAATACCATTCACGGGCCTTTGCCTCTGCCTGGGTTCTGGACTGCAGTCTGTGCCACTGTGGGAACTCCTGAGGATACTACGCTCACAGCACAAAGAGAGAACACCTTCCTGTCTAACCAAGGGGCTTCTCGGAATCCAGATAGCTGGTGCTTGGGTATCTCGGACATCAATGATCCCTCTCAAAACCTTGGCAGGTTGGTTAAAGGACAGAAAGAACCTGTCCCCACACAGCCTTCCCAGGTTGCTGCTGTTTCACTATTTCCTCCCCATCTCTAGGTGTCAAGTTACAGAGGACTCCAAGCTACTCCCTTCTCCACATTCTCCAGCACCTTCCAATCAGAGCGGTTGCCAAGGGAACCACGGGTACCATGCTCTCTTCATCCCCTGAATCAAGGCCTCCTCTACACTGAAAACAGTATCTGTTCCAGAGCATTCTAACAATTTAAAACTTGTTTAAACCCTGGTCACACTCACTTCTTCCACACATGGATCAGCTCTCCTCCAGGGTAGTTTAAGCTTGCTCTTTATCTGAGATGTTCATGGTGCTTCTGAGATTTTGTTATGGCATCAATTTGGTTAAGTGATCCCTACTGGGATGGGGATGGCAGAGTAGGAAGACAATTAACTAGTGTGATAGTTTGATAGTGGCATCAGAAGGATGAGGTAAAGTGCTCGTTGCAGGATGGGGACTCAATAAAAAAGCCATTCCAAACCTGGAGAAGGTCCAATCAGTAAATTCCTTGCCTCTAAAGGTGAGGACCAGAATTCATTCCCAGAACTCATGTGAAAAACTATGCGTGGTGGTGTGTAGCTGCAGCTGCAATCCCAGCGACAGCCAATAGGGGGATCCTGGACTTTCTCATCCTGCAAGCCTGCCCTATCCCTATCCGCTAAGTTCCAAGCCAGTGAAAGATTCTGTCACAAACAAAAGGTGGAAGACATCTGAGGACAGATGCTTGAGGTTATTGCCCTCTGACCTCCCGACACATGTACACATGTACATCCACCAGTGATACACACGTGTGAAGATACACACAAAGCCACTCTACGGAGCTGGAGAGGTGGGGGGACGGGGGAGGGTGGCGAGGGGGAGATGCAGCTGGCAGGAAGAATATATTGGACATGAGAGGAGATGTCCCTGAGCTTGGCCATGCTTTCAGACTCTGGGATTTTGAGGTCTGACAATCTGCCTCCCACAGCCCTCTTCAGTGGGTACTATCCATCACAAGATGTAGCCGCCCTCCTCAAGCCTCCACTTGAGGAGAGCACTGTGTCTCATTAATGCCTACATAGCTTCAGCAGGGCTTTCAAAGACAAAGGGCCACTACTCGTGCTTTTCAGGATCTCCCAACTTCCTGTACCCAGGTTTCTTCATGTATCTTCCTCGGTTACTCTCCATCTTGTTTATTGAGACAGGGTCTCTGACTAAGCTTGATGCTCGCCAATCTCTTCGTCCCCGGTGTTAGGGAGCCTATGAGCTTCTGAGAATTCTCTGTCTACCTCCCCTCTCACCACAGGGGCATCGAGATCACCAACGTATGTTCCTGTATCCAGCTTTTATGTGGTTCTGAGGACCTGAACTCAGATCTCACACTTGCATGGCAAGAACTCTACCCACTTAGCAATCTGACCAGCCCACACTTGGCTTTTTATGTGAGTTCTAGGGGCCAAACTTTGGTCCTTACACATATGTGGCAAGTACAGTACTAACCAAGTTGTTCCACCAACCTTCAGAGTGCTGTTAGTATGTACTTAGCACAAACAGAACCTAGCCTTCTGTGTACAATATGAGTGCAAAGCAGGACTGTAGGTAGATAAGAGACAGACTCTAAGATAAACACTGCCTATGTGGTGATGATGATGATGACATCATTAACAGCTCTTTAGAGGCAGACCTGATACAACAACAACAACAACAAAACACGTATTGAAAATGTCCTGTTTGACATGTTTGGATATGTGTGCATATCCTTGAAATTATCACTCAGTCAAAACCAACACTCTGTCCCCCACCAAAAGTTCTTGTATCCACTGTAATCCCCAGCCCCCCATCATCCTATGCCCCAGCTTTCAGTCCCTAGACAGCATTCATGTGTTTCTGGTTGGATTGTATTTTCTAGAATTTTCTTTACGTAAGATCACAGTGTGTGCACCTTCAGGTATGGCTTCTTGCACACAGTACCTTTCCTGGTTTTCAGAGATTCATCCACATGATTGCATATATCACTAGTTCATTCAGCTTAGAATTCTGGGGCAAGGTTGCCCCTACTTGTCTATCCATTCACCTGCTGATGAACATCTAACTTGCTTCCACTTTGGGGCTGTTATAAATAAAGCTTCTGGGTGGGGAGTCTGGCAGATGTTTGCACTCCCCTTGCAAGTGTTAGGGCCCGAGTTTGGATCCCTAGAACCCCCTGAGGCAGCAATCCCTCAAGAAACCCAATACATTTATGGGTGGATGGACAAAGAGACAGGAGAATCCCTGGAAGCTGGAGGGCCAGCTATCGGGCATGCACAATAGCAACCAACAAGAGGCCCTGCCTCACACGCCGTGGAAGTTGAGGACTGACTTAGGAGATTGTCCTCTGACCTTCACATGAGCACTATGGGACACACATGTACACACACACACACATCATACACACAGACAGATGAGGATTTTCACTGGGCACATTCATGTAAAGGCCCTATATTGATTGATCTGGTGTGTCTTTCTCTCACACACACACTTCCCTGTGTGAATATCTAATGTGGCACTGCCGATCCTATGATAGCTACATGTTTAAAGTTCTTTTAGGGGCTGCCAAGCTGCTCTCCAAATCCCCATTTCGTGCCCACAGACTCTGTATTGGCACCCTTCCCTTCCCCTAACAACACAGTGTTTTGTCGCTAGTTATTCTGATGGGACCAGTTGGTCAGTAGCAGTGCTCCACAGTGGTTTGCCTTTGCACATTCCGGTGACTGATGATGTCACGCAACTTGTCCCTTGCTTATCTCTCATCTACATACCTTCTGCGGGAAGTGTCAGTTCAAGCCTCAGCTGTGCAGCTCCCCAACTGGAAAACTTCAGGCAAGCAACTCGACCTCTCGACTCTGTAAAACAGAAGACCCTGACAGCCTCCGTGGGAGAAGAGACTCCCTAGTAAAGCTTAACAATGCAACTTAGCCTCCTCCTTAAAAAAAAATATTATTCTATGGGTGCACACATGCCATGGCACACATATGAAGGCCAGGGGACAAATTTAAGGAGTCTATTCTCTCCTCCTGTAGTGGGAGATATTTAAATCTCCAACCCAAATATGAACAGTCAATGAAAACACAACTCAGTAATTATGAATATATTCTGTAAGCCTAGACTGGGCAGACACCCCTACACTACTCTGTTCCCCAGCTATGAGACCCTTATAACTTGACCCTTATAACTTTTCCAGACCCTGCGTCTGTCCTTCTACCTCCTGCTTCCTTGTTGTCCTTTCCTTCGTTGTCTCCCTCCTCCATTGTCTTCCTCCAGTCCTCCTTGCAGTTTTTACAGGGCACTGATCAAGCACAGCTGTAGGCTGAGTGCTGCCCCTGACTCTGGTCGTAGCTCTTTGTTTGGGGGTTGGAGGAGGAAGCCTCTCTGCCATTCTTTGTAGGCTCCTCAAATTCACTCAGCTTTTTATGGGGTTTTACCTCAGGTTAGTTGAGTTCTAAGCAGTAAGTTGGGCGCCAATCTGTTGCTGTGCTTTGGAGGACAATGGAGGAGGACGACTGGGAAGCAGGAGGTAGAAGGACAAACACAAGGTCTGGAAAACCCTCAAGGTATAAGGGTCTCATAGCTGGGGAATAGAGTAGTGAAGTGGTGAATCTGCCCAATCTAGGCTTGCAGAATATATTCATAATTACTGAGTTGTGTTTTCATTGACTGGTCCTATTTGAGTTGGAGATTTACAGCAACATCCTCCCACCTCGATGTGGGGTTGCTGGATCAAACTCGGGTCATTGGGCTTGCATGACAAATACTTGGTCCACTGAGCCACCATCTCACTGGTCCTGCTCACTATGTGTGCATGCTCATGAGAGCATGGACTCCCAGGATTCAACTCTTCTTCCAGATGGAGAGGTAAAAGGTAGATATCTGGGTACCCAGGGACTGTGAGCGTGTGTGTGTGTGTGTGTGTGTGTGTGTGTGTGTGTGTGTGTGTCCCACCCGTGTGGAAGCCATAAGTCGATGTTGGACGTCTTCCTCAGCTATGCTCTATCTTAGATTCTGAGACAGTGTCTTTCGCTGAACCTTGGCTTACACCTCCCTAGAGCTGAGGTTACAAAAAGCCACACCTGACTTTTTACATAAGCCCTGGGGATCAAACTCAGGCCCTCGCGATTGCATAGCAAGCACTTTACTGACAGAGCCATCTCCCAGTCTCCAGGGACTGCTTTTGACAGGTTGTCTCTTGGGCCCTTTTAAACAACTGCCAAAAGATACTTGGTATATTTTGGGGGATTTTTCTTTTTGCTATAAATTCCAGCCTGTTTCCCAGGTAAGGACTGTCTTTGCAAGGCAGACAGAGGTTGTGAGGGGGAAATCCACTGAGCTCCCTCAGAAACCTACGGAATTATCTGAGTCAGCTGACTTCTGTAGGCCACATACCTGCCCTCAGAGGGAGGGACAGATGAATCCATCACCCTTCAGCACTGATCAACTTCAAGGTTCAGCCTCTCTCCCTCCCTCCCCAGTTTCTCAGGTCTTAGCATCACAGAAGTGTAGTCCTGACTCTAGAAAATGTGTGTGATCCTACAGGGGGAAAGGAAGGGACAGAGCCAGCCTCAGTCAGAACTGGTCAGCTGGCTTCGATGACAGGGACAGCAATGGAGCACAGTGGGAGAAGGTGACAAGTCGGTCCCACTCAGGACAGCAGTACATACCACTGGACTTAAGGACAATGACTCCTGGAACTCCTTGCTGACTATAATCTTCATGATGTGGAGGAAAGCAAGTTCTCAGCCCCAACCTGGAAACTGGAGATGGCCTCACAATCTCCCTCAACAAAGTTTCCAGGGGGTTCCAGTCTCACTCAGTGTGGAAACCGCCAGAGTAAAGGCCAGGCAATAGCCTAGAAAACAGTGGGCTTTGCAAAGGCATAGGCAGAAGTCACTGAAGCCATACACACAAGTTTCAGAGGCAAATGAAATTGGGCTCAAGGTTATGGAGACAGCTCAGTTGGAAAAACATTTCCCTTCAAACATAAAGACCTGAGCTGGCTCCTTAAGACCGATGTAAAAACCCAGGCATGCTGACATGTATGTAATGTCCCAACTCTGGGGATTCGGACTCAAGCAGATCCCCAAGACTCACGGCTGGCTAGCCTAGGTCATCAGGAACATCCTACAACAGTGAGAGACCCTACCTCAAAAATGAAACATGTAAAAAGTAGACACTGACTAAGGAACAATATCTGGGCCCTTTCAATCTCTACATGCACAGGCATACATGTACTTATGAACATATATGTGCATCTCTGCATACACACCTATGCACAGGAAAAAGAAGGAAGGTGAGAGAGTCACACACAAAGGGGAAGAGAGGAAAGGAGGAAAGGGAAGGGGAGGGGAGGGGAGGGAAGGGGAGGGGAGGGAAGCTCTCTGCTACTTCTTACGTTAATGAGTTACCTGAATCACTTCCCTCTTGTTATTTCTAAGCCTCTTTTTCCTCTGGCCAAAGCTAGACAAAATCTGGCCTTGAGGTGTCTGAAGCCTCACTGTGCACGAAGACAGAGGCAAATATTACTTACTCCAAAAGAACCGTTCTAATCACCTGCCAAATGAAAGTAATCTCTTCCTCAGGGACTTCCCCAGTCTTGGCAGCCCTGCCCTCTGCAAAGAGGTCATGCTAACTGCTCAAGTCTAGGACAGCATCCACGAAAGGGGCATCTCATTTGCAAAGAGTTCCCTGATATGTTACAACCCTACATGGTTATGGGTATGTTACTATGAAAATGTGCACACACCTAAGATACAGAGCAGCCCATGTAGAGCAGGGTGTGGACCACTCCCAGGATATGGACCAGGTGCCTGGACATTCACATGATATTATGGTCTGGGACCCTTACTTCCTGAACTCCAGCACTTACACCACCATCCCTTCTAACTCTGGGGCGCGCAAACTCCTCCTGGATGCCTCTCCCCTTTCCAAGGGGCTCTCTCACTCCACCGGCCTTTAGGCTAACCCTGGCTCCAACCACAAATGCCAGCCTTCCCATCTGCCTGTCCCTTTTCTCCCCCTTCCCTACCCCTGCACCTTCACAAGAGCCTCAGCCCTCCTGCTCCATGCCCTAAGCACTCTGCACTGAGCTGGCTTCTGAAAGCTGAGCTGAGACTGAGGATGCAAAACAGCACACCTGTGGAAACACTCCCCACCTCAGCCATCCACCACCCACCTCAAGGAAATCTCTCAGAGGGCCACTACCTGGTTGATACTCTTTCTGGGGACTATCATCACCATCTGTTGAAGGGCCCCTAATTACCCTACCACTAGCTCTCTTTAATCTCCTCCTTTCTCAGGGTCTTGTTGACCCTGAATACTCCCTGGCTTCTGAGATGTCAATGGACAGTTCTTGAATCCCTGCTAGCTTGTTCTGTAATGCAATTTAATTTACAGCTTTCTCCTTTCAGAATATTTGAGGTGGGAGTATCGAGTGAGCTTTCCCTTGAGGGAAAAAATTTAAGCCTGTTTACAGCATTTTCTTAAACAAAAGAGCAGCCTGCCTTCTGTCAGGCAACCCTCCACACCCCGACCTGGAGTTTAAAAGCGGCTGCAGGCATTTCTGTTTTTAAACAGTAATTTTTCCCCCTTGCTATTACACATTTGCAATGCACTGAAACCCCTGGAAATTCCTCAAGTTTTTATTAAAAATTCCAGATGGTGCAGCAGAGACTTCAGACGCTACAGTTTCTGTTAACAACAGGAAATTAATAACCAAACTGACTCGGAGTCAACATCATCTGGATCCATGACAACAGAAAAGAAGGGAGCTAGACAACACAACGTTTAAGGCACAGTCTGTGAAATCAGTGAGGCCTGAGTTTGAACCCTCAGTCTTCCATAGATAGATAAAGTCACATGACAACTCTGTGCCTTGGTTTCCTCATATTTTTCAAAATAGTAAAAAGATATATAACTCTACTATAATGCCATATATGAACTCTTGAAAAATTCCTGCCGGGCGGTGGTGGCTCACACCTTTAATCCCAGCACTTGGGAGGCAGAGGCAGGCAGATTTCTGAGTTTGAGGCCAGCCTGGTCTACAGAGTGAGTTCCAGGACAGCCAGAGCTACACAGAGAAACCCTGTCTCGAAAAACCAAAAAAAGAAAAAAAAAGAAAGAAAGAAAAATTCCTATGTGTGTGATAAACCAGATGTGTGTATACCGACCTACAATGGAATATTATTCATTCTTGAAAGGGAAGGTGGTTTTGACCCATGCTCCAATAGAGATGAACCTTGGGGACATTATTCTAAGTGAAACAAACCAGATACATACTGTCTTAGTTCCTTTACCTGTTGCTGTAATAAGGACACTCAGACAAAAACAATTTAAAGGAGAAGAGTATTTATTTCAGCTCAGTTTCATATTACAGTCCTTCATAGTTGACAAGTCGCAGTGATAAGAACTTAAGGGAGAAGGTCATGCCACAGCCATAATCAGGCTCAGAGAGCAGTGAATGCAGGCATGCTAGTGTTCAATTCATGGTCTTCACTATTATCCAGCCCAGGATCATCTGCCTAGGGAATGGTGCCTCCCACAGTGGGTGGGTCTCCTCATCTCAAGTAATAGCACCAAGACAGTAGTACCTCATACACCAATCCATGAACCAACCTGACCTAGTCCTGATCTCACTGTTGAGTCTCACTTCCCAGATGATTCTAAATCCTGTCAAGTTGACCATTAAAACCATCCATCACAGATGCAAAGGCACAAGTACTGTGTGACTCAACCTGAATGAGACACTTAAACAGTAAAAGTCATGGAGACACAAATAGAATGCTGATCACCAAGAGCTGGGAAAGGAGGTGTTTAAAGGGTGCATAGTTTTCAACATAGGAAGAGGTCTATGGATAGAGTTACAATTGCAACTCAAGAACATGAGTGTAGTAAGAATTTTGGTTTCTATAAAAACCCAGTTATGGTGTATGAATATGTTTTTGTTTTAATCCCAGGTGTAGGATAAGAGGCTGCCTCACACCAGGTGATTATAATTTGCCTAATGCTCTAATACAGGCGTGGTTTTGCCAGCAGATAGTTTCTATAAGTGTGTGACATTTGAAATTCTGGGAACTTTTGAGAGGGTATAAATGTCAGAGCCCCAGAGGGGCTAGGCACGCAAGCGTGCTCTGAGGAGTCTGCTGCTGGTTTCTGTTGCTATAGTTTGTCACGTGGCCATGAACAAAGAGATGAGAAGAAGAAATTGGTCTTGCCTCAAGGAACTTGACACCCCTAATCAGCAGGAAGTCGTCTGAAGAGGTCTATGCTCCCTTTCTCCTCTAACCTTCTTTCTGTCCTACCTGGTGTGAGGGGATGGAAGGGATTATGCTGGAATAAGTGTTTGAAGGGTGGTAGACATATGAACCAAATAAAGTAGCATCAAAAAAAAAAATGGCACCTAAACATAAGTGTACTCGGTACCATTCTGTTGCGTTTGTTAAGTGGTCAAATGGCAAATTTTATATCATACATACTGTATCATGATTTAGAAAAACATTTGAAAATAACTCACCATGCCAAGTACAAACCAGAGTTTATGGAAACAATGCTTTGGGGTATATCATTCTAAAATCTCAGCAGTGATGTCAATGTTTTTACAGAATTGGTGATAATGTTTTCTACATGCAAAATGATGGCCATATGAATACAACATACAAACACACAGTAAGCCTGGCATGAGCACAACACACATAGCACATAATACCACCAGAGGTACACATTGTAACAGGTGCGGCGCTCGGCCCCCAATTGTCTGCATAGGAGAGCTGCAAAGAGCAATGTCTTTGGGGGTTTCTGTCAAGAAAAGAGGGGTCTGAAGTCAGAAGGAACGTTGGAGCCCCAGATCGGTGGCTTAAAACATGCAGAGTGAGCTGAGGAAGCTTGCAGATTTTAATGCACAGGACAGAGTCACCTTCTCTCGTCACTATGTTAAAACTCCTGGCAAAAGCAACTTAAGGAAGGAAGAGTTTATCTGAGGTCATGGGCTGAGGGGATACAGGCCATCATGTGGGGAAGGTGAGTGAGGCAGCTGGGCACATCACATCTGCGGTCAGGAAACAGATGACCGCTGGTGCCCAGCCCCCTTCTTCTTTTTCCATTTTTACTCAGCCTGAGCCTCCCAGCCCATGGGTGGTACCACCACCCTTCAGGGTGTGTCTTCCTTTCTTATTTGAACTTTTCTGGAAATGCCTTCTGGATTCACTCAGAAGCATGTCTCCTAGGTGACTCTACCTCTTGTCAAATTTGACAATGAAGAGGAACCATCACCGTGCATGTGAACTCTCTGTCCATTTTGGCGTAGCTCAGTGAAGTTAGGTATGATTGTCTGTGCTCCTGTACTGATGTCTTCACATGAGGCATTAGCAACTGCAGAACTAGCATGTTGCCAGAAGAGTGGCCCCATCCACGATCGCATTGAAAAAATGAATTCACAGTTTCGAAATGAATGCAGAAATGGAGCTGAAAGCTCTTTTATGATTATGTAGTATGCGCTGTAACGATTGTGCAGTGCCATGTGCATGAAGTCTCAATGTGGCTGGCATGTGTAGAGTATACATACACATGTCATAGAACCAGCTTGCCAAAATAAAAAAAAAAAAGAAGCAGCTTGCCTAACAAGAAGAAAAGGATACTCCAAAGGGATATTTCTGTACACCGCCTCTTTGCCTATCAGACTATTACAACAATACACCCCAAGAAATTATAATATCCCCAGAAATCTCCTGCTGGCTGAAGTAGAGGATGAGGCTGGAGGCAGCCAACGGAGGAATTTATCTCCTCCATTGCAAAAGACTTGCAACTTTTCAGAGAACCTTGCAGAAGGGATTAGAGCCCAGCTGAGGTGCTGAGCAAGACCACACCTTGGCATCACTGTTATTTTGTTTAATCCTTTCCCTCCTGCTGGGACCCTGAAGACAGACACCCGTTGAAGTGGTGGCTGAGTCTCTTTGTCTCTCTTCCCAATATGATCTTACTAAATAAATCTCCTTTTTAGTAAATCTTTCACTATTTGGGAGGGGGGAGGTGTTAATTGGCTTATTAAGATAGGTGGCCATGCCCTGGCTTGGTTGTGTTGCCAGGGCACAGGCTCTGACCCTAACTCCAGTAACAGTAGCTGCTCAAAATTAATGCCAGGGATCACTCATCGAGATGGTAAAAGCGGTCACTGCTTTCTGTGGCTGTTCACATAGCTGCTAGCAGTAAGTGAGGCCCAAAGAAAAAACCCAAGGCCATTTTAAAGATGGAACCAAGGCTTAGAAAGTCTGAGAAAACCCTCAGTATCTGACAGAACTCAAGTATAACATGGTACACACACACACACACACACACACACAGAAGTTGTATTTGACTCACAAAAGTTGTATTTGACTCCAGGTACCTGTATGTAATCACTTTGCCCAAAGCTATCAGCAAAGGTCTCTCTTCCTTCAGGGAGCTTAAGCCCTTTTTAAAAGGCAAAGAAATGGGTAAAACTTTCCGTTCTGTCTGAAAAAGCAAGACTAATTTTTCTGGTGGTTCCTATTGACTTGGAAAGAACGGATCTGCCCATCAAATGGCATTTTACCAGATGATCAATTTGGTGTCGTTCTCATTGAATTAAATCAAATTGAAATGTAATTCCCTTCCCGGAACAAATCCCCAGGCAGGGATTCACTGCAGCAGAAGTATTTGACCTTGTGGCTGCTAGCTAGAGGGCTTTCGAGAAATCTGGGGACAGGAGAGGGCTCTGCAAAGCTCATGTCCTTCCGGACATAGCCCCACTCAGCGGACTTCAGGGCTAGGCTGCTGCTCACCCCTATGCCGTCAGAAGTACCCATGCCGTTTCTGCTGGTCTCTTCGAGATTCATCAGATACCTGAGTGTGTGTTTACACCTCAGCATGAAGGTACGAGGACAACTATAAAGTCCCTAACATAGTGGCCAGCTTTGTAATAATTAGAAACAGTTTCCCCTATGGAAGAGGTAGAATTATAAACAGAGTTACAGAGAGAGAGAGAGAGAGAGAGAGAGAGAGAGAGAGAGAGAGAGAGA
>NW_021621113.1:493761-564444 GCF_004785775.1 Grammomys surdaster | reverse complement strand
GAGAGAGAGAGAGAGAGAGAGAGAGAGAGAGAGAGAGAGAGAGAGAGGTGTCTTCTTGGTGACTAAAAAATTAGCAGAATTTCAGTACATCTCTGCCTTTGGACCCAACCTACTCAACCAAACACAGGAGTTACTAGCCATGGGGCACAAGAGAAGGCTCTTGCCAAGGATCTCATTTTGTTTCTGGCACCCATATCAGAAGCTCACAACTACCTCTAACTCCAGCTTCTGGAATCTGATGCCCTCTTCTGGGTTCCAAGGGCATATGCACCCAGGTACACATACCCATACACAGGCACATATACAAATGAATATAATTCCAAAAGCTAAAAAATAATCTAATTTAAAGGGGGGGGGGCAAGAAAAAGAAGCACTAGCCAATTCCCTCCTGTGGCCACCTGGAATAAATGACTCAGCTCTGGCCCAATATATGCAGGTCCCCAAGGGTCCAAAGGCTACAGTGGTCTCTCCCAAAGCTTAGGGAGCCTTGAAATGAGCCCAGAAAACATTCTCTGGCCTGAATTCCCCATTAGCTGCGGCAATGTGTCCTACCCTTCAGCACCCCTTGCCTTACACTCCAAGACACCAAGTATTGGCACAACTGAGCCAATGGATAAATATCTCTGAGCTTCAGGCCTTCATCTACAAACCTGTGAGGTGATACTTGTCAGCAGCACTAGGGCATGATGATAGAGCCCACAAGCACGGCTGCCTGAGACAGTGAGGTCAAGAGAATCCACAAGGAGGATAGAGCCTACCGTCAGTGAGCACCAACCAAGAGCTCACCTGAAAACATGATACAAGAGGGGAGGAAGACCCTCAAACACCAATCGCAGTGGCCTGGCTATAGTCGGAGGGAAACAAGGCTGGGGATGGAGATGATGAGACTGAGTAAACAGAGACCTAATTAGCTAAATCAGCTGGCAAAGGACTGCAGGAGCAGAGCGTGTAGGCATGGCCTGGAGCGGAGACAAGCAGGGCCCAAGATCCAAGGTTGGCTATATTTATTCTTCGATAAATTCCCAAACTTCATGCCAGGCTAAGAGGCCTCTCAGCAGCCAACCACTCAGGCTCCTCTCAGACATGTCCGACCTCTCATCAACCTTCCTCAAGCTGCAACAATCCCCGGTCCCAGGGTTGTCATAGGGATTAAATAGGAGAGCGCTTACCACACATGGCAGGCAGCGAATGAACTAACATCCTCCTTGCCCTCAGTTGCTTTCCTCCTACAACAGCAACCAATATCAAGTCTTTGCGGCTACAGAAGCATCATACCCTAAATGATCCTGATGTCCCCATTCTTCCCCTCCTTTGCTCAATATTCTCCCGTCTTCTGTGTATCCGCCATGCTCCTCCACACCCAAGGGACCATCTCTCTATGGTATACACTGTCTCTGCTCTTCACCTAGTAGGGAAGGCAAGATTTACAAAGTAACACCTTGCAAATGATGCCCTGGGCAATGACAGAAGGGTATGGGTAGAGGATGCTATCTATGGGTAGGTCTTCCAATCTTTCTCCTAGATGCCAAAAGGGTCAAATGTCGATAGATCTTACCAGAGTCTATCCAGGGATTGCCCCACCCCCACCCCCGAGACCCAGCAAAGGTCAGGTCCCACCTCTGAAGACATCTCTTCAATAACCAGTCCATGATGTCTGTATTAGTTGCTTTTCTCACTGCCATGGCAAAATACCTTAGAAAAGCAACCTAAGGAAGGAAAGGTTTATTACAGTTCATGGTTTAGGAAGGGATGCTATCTACAATCCATCGTGACGAGAAGGCGTGGTCACCGGAGAGTGAGGCGGCAGCTCACACTGCAGCCACAGTCAGGATGCAGAAAAAGATTAACCCCAGTGCCCAGCTCACTTTCTGTTTTATTTATCCATGGATCCCAGCTTGTGGGATGAGGTCACCCACATTCAAGTCAGTCACCGTGCCTCAGTTAAAGTCTCTCTGGGAATGCCCTCATAGGCAGGCCCTAAGCTGTGCCTCCTAGATGATTCTAAAATCCAGTCAAGTTGACCATGAAGACGGACCTCGGTGCTCTCTCAACGGGCCATCCCAGCCCCATAGCTAGCTACTTACAAGGCTGACTCTGGCCTCTGTCATGCTACTATCCAAGTTCCATGATGCCAGCTGCTCTCCCTCTAACCTCATCCCAACAGGGGTTTTCCCCATCAGCATTCTCCAGCATTTCTTATTTAATTCTCTGTCCTAGGATCTATCACTCAGGGGCCCTCCTAAGACAACATTTGTCAGGAGAACGGGTCTAGTGTGGAGGCTGGAGAAAAGGCAACGTGCAGAAGGTACAGAAAGCCTTTCTAACAGGGAATGGTGCATTTGGCCTGAAATCTGAAGGATTCAGAGGGCCTAGATAAACCAGCAAAGTGAGTGTGTTGTGGGGAGGGGCTCTAGGCAGAAGAATCAGAAAGAGAGAAGGCAGGAGACAAAAAGGAAGTAGAAAATTCATATGGCGGGAGCACAAAGAGGTGGGGCAGAGATGGCCAGGATGCGAAGTGTCGTGGGACAGGTCAGGGCCTGCTCAGGCTGCAGTAGTTAAAGGCTAAAGCCCGAGTGGCTCACGTAATTTCTTATGTTTACATAGATCTGGAGGATGGAGATGCAGGATGTTGGTATCCACTGTGTCCTTTACCTGCACCGGCAACCCTCTTGCTGCCTTTTCACATGTCGCCTCTCTGTACACAAACACCCCAATGACTCTGTGCTCTGAATATCCCCTTCTAAGACATCAGTCAGATTGAATTAACGCTGTCTCTAAAAGTCCCATCTCCTTTCAATCACCTTAGAGAACTGTATTCTCAAACGGCTAGACTAGGCAGCCTGGTGGTTGAACACTCACCAACCACGCACAGGACACCAGGTTCAATCCCCAGCAGTGCCAATAGAAAATTTAAAAGACCCACTGGCCCTCTTCCCTTCTCTCTGAGAAGGCCATTTGCCCACCGCAATGGTAGGCAAGCATCAAGGGCTGTACCCAGTTACTGCCTTACCCACTCCCCGTGTTCCAAAACCATAGACTCACGTTTTGTGAACTAAGTGAAACTTCAACACATACATTTTGAAGGGACACAGTTCAACCTACAACTTACAGATAATATCTGTAAGGAACATTCTAGAAACGGACAAAACTTAAATCTCTGTGGATTACACATGAAAAGCAAAATTCATGATCAAATGTGTGTGCCAGCCATTTCTTTCTCCTTCTAGTGCCCAGTACTTCCCCCTGAAACTGCCTTTCAGACCCTGACTTTACTCACCCTGTCTGTCTGTCCTTATTCACTCTGTCCTTATTCAGATCCATCCTGCCATTTTTTTTTTTTTTTGACAAGTGCTGCTGAACAAGATCAAATCACTACTGGTCTGCTCTGGTTTCAGGGCTGGTGAGGTGGCTCAGTTAGGAAAGTGCTCATCTTCCAAGCACTGAGTTTGATCCCCAGAACCCATGTTACACTGGAAAGGCAGAGACAAGAGAATCTCTGGAGTTCCCTGGACAGCCAGCCTAGCCTAGTTGACAGTTCTAGGTCAGGGAGAGAGCTTGTCTCACAAAAAGGTAGATGAGCCCTGAAGAAAGATACCTGATACACACACACACACACACACACACGTGCACATAGATACATAGGCACACAATCCTTATATACTATACATCTCCCAGGGGCTCTCTGATACATCACAATTCTTCGGGCCACTCCCTGGCTCACACACTTCCCATCTGCTCACAGCTGGATCACTCTTTCCACTCCTCTGCCATCTCTACTGCCCTTCCTCCCATCCCTCTGAATATGCCATCTGTCCACACCATAGGGTCACAAGGTGTGCCCATTTCCTTCCCTTGCCCCATCAAAACACAAAGCAAAACAAAAAACAAAACAAATAAACAATACAACAGAAGGTTCCCTCCAAAGACACTGCTTCCTCCATGGGAGGCCGTTCTTGGCCAAGTCAGTGTCATTTCTTTGTGACTCCACTGATTCAAGATGTCCTCTTATACTTAGATCAAAACCTTTGCCGTGTTCAGCAGAGGTGACTCTGGATAGCCTGGCCCCATCTCCTCTAATCCCCATCTGACACACACCCCTGCACTCTGGCCCATGTTCCTCCTGCTTTGTTGCCCTTTGATTATTTCCCAGGACACACCCAAACCATTGCTACCTCTGGGCTTTTGCACATGATGGTCCCACCACCAGCTTCCAGTATAACCCATTCTCCCAACTGTTATTTGGCTTTTTTTTTTTTTTTTTTTTTTTGGTTTTTCGAGACAGGGTTTCTCTGAGTAGCCCTGGCTGTCCTGGAACTCACTCCGTAGACCAGGCTAGCCTCGAACTCTCGAACTCAGAAATCCGCCTGCCTCTGCCTCCCAAGTGCTGGGATTAAAGGCGTGCGCCACCACCGCCCGGCTCTCCCAACTGTTAATTCTGTTTCCCACTCAAACCACACATCCCCCACATTTTCTCCTCTCTTCATATTATTTTTCTTTTTTTATTCGTTTAACATCCCCTAAAATTATATGTCTTTGTTTCCTGTTTCCCTTATAAAACTGCAAGCTCCAAGAGGTCAAAAATGGTGTCTTTATTGCCATAAGCTGTCAAATAAAACCATGCCTGGTGCACAGTGGGAGTTCACCAGATTTTGTTCCATGAATAAAAGACAAGGCTAACATGGCTCCTTGAAGTGAAAACATTGAAGTTGCAGCTATCTACTGCCATTGCTGTGCAACCTCACCACCGACATCCCCTAGATATGTATGAAGTTTACATCTCAATAATTTAAAAGTGTAAATAAGAGCTGGAGGTGTGGTTCAATTGGTAGCATGCTTACTTAGCACCCATGAGGCCCTAGGTTCGATCCCCAACACTACATAAGCCAGGCAGAAAAATCAGAAGTTTAAGGTCATTCTTGGCTACATAGAGAGTTTAAGGCCAACCTGAAATATATGAGACCCTGTCTCAAGATAGAAGGAGATAACTTTCTTCATTTGAAAATAAAAAAAAAAATAGCTAGAAACAAAATATCCGATCCACCTTTCATTTCCCAATTCTAGCCTATGATGTAATGGGAGATACTGACCACCTGCTGATCCGGCCCTCCCCTGGGCCACAGGTGCTGACTCAGGACGTGGTCACCTGCTTGGTCTGAGCCAATCAGATGCTTCCCTGGGATATTTAAATTGCCACCAGGAAGAGAAAGGTAACTTTTTTTGTCTGTAAGACAGGGCAGTGGTGCAGCTCATGGTACTTTCCTACACGTGGAAATGAAATAAAATAAAATAATGATCCAAATCCCCTGTCAACACAGCCTTGCCTGTAATCTGTACACCTGTGACAAGACCCCTCCCATTGTCTCAGCCTGTCAGCATTGTGCTCCCCTGGCCAGCAACCAGAAGAATTCCGCCATGATAAATGAATCAAGGCGTGCCAGCAGCCTGGCCCAGGGCCCCGGTTGAAGCAGAACTGAAATTGTTAGTGTCCTCTGGGATACCCTGAAGTTTAATCCTCTTTGTCTCCTTCCTTCCCGTCTCCACTGAGGCTGGCCCTCTCCCGTCCAAGGCCACCTCCACCCGCTTTCCTCCCATGGGCTGGGACAAGAAGGCTGTGCTCACCACGCCATGGGATTCTGAGCGCCTGCTAGCTGGGGCCGTGTGCAGCTCACGTCCTATCCCTGCATGCCCAGCCACAGCCCGTGCTCAAATGCCTGTCACAGAGGCTGAATAGAAGGAAGCCTCGGACGCCTTATAAACTGAAGAGGGCTCCATAAAATGTGTAAAAAGGGAAAGGCTGTCTGCATGGAAGGGATTGTGAGTGCGGTTTTATTAGCCACATAGATAACCCTCATCATGAAAGGAACCTTTCCAAATGATGGATGGCTCCGAGGCCCCAGCGGGATGTGGGTATTTCTCAAGGCCGCCAGTCAAACAAGTTAACCGCATAATGTTTCTCTCTCCATAGCAACTGGCCTGGCCGCCTCTGCCTAGCCCCAGCACCTGTGCCTTTGGAAACCCCTCAGCTCTCGTGGCTGCCACCTTCTGCAGGCCAGCGTATCCAGGCACTCTCATCCACAGCCTCCAACTTCGATAAAGGACCAGACTCCGGAGAGGGAGGGATTATGTGGCAGGAATCCAGAGTCCAGTAAGAAGCCAAACCACAGGCTTGTGGCTCTGAGCCCTGAGCCACACTCTTCTCAGCACTCTGGCAGCTTCTGTCACCTCATGGGAGTGAAGGAGGACAGTCCTAGGGAGCAGACACAGGACAGGTTCATCATCACAAGGACTCAGAGGCAGGGTGAGACACCCTCACTGCAGAAAACTGGGGTGATCAGCGAGGGGAAGAGACCAACCCAAGATCCCATAGTTACAAGAGTCACCTTATGATGTGTTTATAAAAAGACAAAGAGAAAGAGAATATGTTCTTTGGGTGTGTGGTGAGGTATGGGGGAAGGGAATGTCTCAGTGGGCCCATGCCGAGGTATCCCTTCCCCCTGAGAGACTAGGGTATAGTATAAAATAGAATAGAGTTTATTCAGGGCATGGGGAGGGGAGGGGAGTTAAGAGGGTAGTAGAGGCAGAGAGAGGCAGAGAGAGAGGGAGAGAGAGAGAGAGAGAGAGAGAGGGAAGGGAAGGGAGGGGAAGGGAAGGGAAGGGAAGGGAAGGGAAGGGAAGGGAAAAAGAGGCCAGCCATGAGCACGTGGAGGGGGGAGGGGAAGAGAGAAGCAAGAGGCAAGGGTGCAAGAGAGTAAAAGAACAAAAGATGGTGAGAGGGAGGAGGGGCAAGCAGCCCCTTTTATAGTGGGCACGCCTACCTGGCTGTTGCCAGGTAACTGTGGGAAGGAGCATACCTGGCTGTGGGGGTGGAGTTTAGACAGAATGCTAACACCTTAAGATTTGTCTAACTTCCAGCCTACTCCACACATCACTGATGAGCACAGCCAAGTGGGAAACAAGAGTTAAGAGGGGCATCCTGCAGGAAAGGAGTTCTCTCAGCAGGCAGCCCCTCAGAAACCAGCTCCATCAGCATGGATATCTTGGCCTCAGCGCCCACACAGGGAAGCTGCTGTGGTTTGAATATAAAATGTCATCTGCGGGTTCATGTGTTTGAACACTTGGCCCAGGTGGTGGCACTGTTTTTGGAAAGCTGTAGAAACTTTAGGAGACAGATCATCGCTGGAGGAAGCGGGTCACTGTGATTGGGCGTTGAGATTTCTCAGCCCAGGCTTGCTTCCTAGCCTTGCTCCGCTTCCTGACTGTGGATGTGACATGACCTTATTCCTGTTGCCATACCCTTCCTTCCACGGTGAGCTACATCGCTTCCAGCTGTAAGCCAAAATAAGCCATTCTGCCTTAGTTGTTTCTTGTCAGCCATTTGGTTACAGCAACAACAAGGTAACTAACGCATGGGCAGTGGAGAAAGAGATGGGGACAGATCCCTGGAGCTGCCTAGCAATGAACAGAGAAGACGTCTGAAGAACATAGGCTCACACCAACCTGATCCAGAAAGAAAGGACTGTCTCAGCGTGAGTCCTGGGAATGGGGAGGCAGGAAGGGTCCACAACAGCGATTTGGAAATGACAAGAAAGTGAACATTCTCAGTCCCTGCCGCAGCCACCTGCTCTCCACAACAGTGCAAAAGCAGCCACAGACGATGCATAAACAAGTGAAATGGCCGGGTCCCAATTATTTACAGATGGCTCAATAGGTAGAGCACTTGACGTGGAAGCATGAGGACCTGAGTTCGAATCTCCAGAAGTCATGTAAAGCCAAACATGCTAGCACATTTCTATAATTCCACTTCTCCTGTTGGAAATGCAGGGAGGAGCAAGAAGAATCCTCAAAAGCTCCTGAGCCAGGTATCCAGCACACACAGTGGTGAGCAAGCACAAAACCCCGCCTCAAGGAAGCCAGGAAGCCAGGGAGCTATGCCCAGGGTTGTCCTCAGATCTCCACATCTGCCCTGAGGAAAGAGCACACCTGCACACACATCATACACACGCACACACAAACACACACACATATATACACACACATGTGCATACACACAAAGACATGCAACACATACAACACGTACACATGAATGCATACACAGACATGTCCACAACACACACATATACACACATAAATACATGCACACAGAGTCATACACACAACACATACACAGAGAGAAGTGTGCATACACATGCATACACATTCACTCACTAAAAAGAAAATTTCCAAGAAAAAAAGTTGGCAAACCAAGTTTGGCCCACAGGCTTAAGGCACAAGATGCAGCTTCACCTCCAGCAGAGCAGGAGCAAGGTTCAACCCCACAGACATGGGGTGACTTCAGCTCCTTGGTTCTATCATGGTGTCAGCACTGGACTCCAAAGCAGAAGGAAAGATGACATTGGATAAACTGTCAGAGACCTGTTAAGATAGGAAACATGGAGCAATCGTCCTCACCCTAAGAAGGAAGCACAGAGACGAGTTGGTAGACTCACACAAGTGGAAAAGGCTTGCGGGACAGGTGGAAATAAGATCCTAACAACTCCAACAGCAGAGGTCAGGAGTTCCTCCCACCTCTAGTTCCAGAGAAGGGACATCTGCAGCACGGAGTAGAACCTCCAGTTCCAGAGAAGGGACATCTGCAGCACGGAGTAGAACCTCCAGTTCCAGAAAAGGGACATCTCCAGCACGGAGTAGAACGTGTTAACAGAAGGCAGCTTTAGAAATCAGCTCAGCACACCCAGCCAAGTTAGTTACAAATGTATACAACAGGCCTGAGCTCTGAGCCAAAACAGCAGACAGAAGCCAGCTGGCTTACTATCCCCATTCTTCCCAATCACAGGATAGGCAGACACAGAGCAACAATAGCCCCTATCCCACCACCCAGGAGGTGCTGCAGAGGGCTGCTGTAGTTCCAGAAAGCTGGGGACTTTTCTCCATTAGAGCTAAATTCCTGCTTGCTACTGGTTTCCCAGTGAGGCTGTCCTTGCCTATAATCCTCTGAGGCCCACTGGTTCTGGTTTCACAGAGAAGAAAGAAGAAAATTATGATTGATGAGTTAGTCCATGGGAACCCTTGGTATGAAATGGACATGAAGAGGTAAGGGCTTGTCACACCATGAAGGCTACCTCTCAAACAGTGGCATCTTCTCCACTATCTCTAGCAGGTGTCCTGTGCTGACACCCCTAGGTAGTTTCCAGAACAATGGTACCTGGGTACTGAGGCTAAAAGATGGTTGATAGACTTGCTGTTTCTGTGGGGGTGGGTGAGTATACATACATGGATATAAGGGCAGGTGTATGACTGTAAACAGGCATGCGGAGGTCAAAGGTCAATGGTAGTATCAGAAGCCTTAAGGATCTTTCTGTTTCCTCCTCCCCAGAACCTGGATTATAGGTACATGCTGCCATATCTGATTTGTATGTGTGTGCTAGGGACCTGAACTTGGGTCCTGTGGTGTTTTAAATGAGAATGTCCTCTGCCCCATAGGCTCATAGATTTGACTTCTTGGTCTACGGTTGGTAGAAAGATTTGGGAAGGATTAGGAGGTGTGGCCTCATTGGAGGAGGTGTGTGGTTTCAAAAGTCCACACTGTCCCAGTTAGCTCTCTTTTCTTTGCCTCCTGCTTATGGGTTAGATGGTAAGTTCTCAGCTACTGCTCCAGCACCATGCCCGCCTGCCGGCCTGCTGCCATGCTCTCTGCCATGATGGCTCACAGACTCACCCTGGGCACTGTAAGCAAGCCCCCCAACTAAATGCTTTCTTTTGTAAGTTGCCTGAGCATGGGGCTTTGTCATGGCAATAGGAAAGTAACTAAAAGTAACTAAGACAGGTTCTCATCCCTGTACATCAAGCACTTCACTGGTTGGAGCTACCTCCCACCCCTGTGCTTACTGTTTCTTTGCCCTGGACAATTCCCTCAGCACCTGCCAGGTCCTGAGCCTGGTCTCCCCGCTTAGTCAATCACCATGAGAGGTCATCAAGTTACACAACTCCACCCTAATCAAGGTCCATGTCAGACAGGTTTGTTTGTTTGTTTGTTTGTTTTTGTTTTTTTGTTTTTTGATTGGATGGTTGAGGTGTTTGATTGTTTGTTTGTTTACTTGTTTGTTTTGGTTCTTCATGACAGGGTTTCTCTATTTAGCCCTGGCTGTACTGGAACTCACTCTGTAGACCAGGCTGGCCTCAAACTCAGAGAGCTATCTGCCTCTGCCTCTGTCGCCAGGGTGCTGGGATTAAAGGCATGCCGCCCCCACTACCAGGTTAACAGACAATTTTTAACCGTCTTTTATTATACCATTTTTTAAAGGGGACACTTGGACCCTGAAGAAAGTCACACCCAGGTTGAGCAATTCATCCCTGAGCCTGCACATGTCAACTCTGCACCAGGGCAGTGAAAGCCAATACCCCGCAGCGCCCAGCATTTTAAGGCTGACCGGCTGAATCTGGCAAGGACAGGAGCCCAGGAGTGTGCCGTGTGCGTGACAATGACCTTGGCAAATGAGGGATGTAGAGTTCACTATGCCACTGTTGTGGGCAAGAAGCTGGGAAAGTGACCCCAACGTTGCCAAATCCTCCTCCCGTGCTCCTAGAGAAATCTAGTGGTCAGTGAAATCTGTTCATTTTTAAACTTATGTTGACGCTATGAGTTGAAACAGAGCATATTTGCAAGTAGTCTGTCTCCCGGCACCCTGCTTGCCATCTGCACTGTGTCTTATGAACTTCACACTCCGCCCCTCATGGGTGAATGACAGCTCCTCAACCCCCACTGAGCGGCTAGTCTGAGAGAAGGGAGAGGACCTTGTGAACTCCACGCTTCCTACCAGGCTCCGAGCCTCCACCAGCACCAGGTCGCTCCCTAGCAGCAAAGCCCTGGATCCGTGGCTTCCTGCATCCACACTGTCTGTCACTCATAGGGATGCAGCAATAAGGGGTGCAAGCTCCCAAAGTGAGTCCCTTCAGCATCAAACATCAGCTGGCTTTGTCAGCCATTTCCCGTGGGTTGTCAGTGACTGACAGGGGGGACAGTGACCCTGGGGAGCCCTTGGCCTAGGTCACTAAGATAGCAGTGAGGAGACCAGGTGGCCAAGCGCCCCAGTTAAGACAGAAACAATAGGAGCCCAGCCCTCCATCCATAACCCAGGCTTCTGTTTCAGAGAATGGTTCCTCTCCACTGAGCCTGGATGTTGGAACCATCTGGTCCGACTTTGTTTTATGAAGTTTATTATAAACTTATAGGAGAATGTGAACTGAATCTGCCTCAATTAGGAGAGTCTGTAGCTGACCCCTGGAGTGTTGGTAGACCTGGAAGGTCTCTGGTGGCCTGCCACAGAGTGCTAGCCTCAACTTTCACCTTTTACAGCATTTTTATTAATGACTTAATTGAAAACATAAAAGGCCTGTTTACCAAATTTGCAGTTGATTTGAAAGGAAAGGGTGGGGAAGAGGAAAGGCCAGGCAGAATGCAAACACAGCGACAGGATCCAGATGGCTCAAGACGGGCTGGATTGATGGGCTGAATCTAATAAGAAAGTAAAAGGAAGAAAAATGTTGGAGTCTGAACTTGGCTTCAAAGGAATGACTACTCAAGGACCAGGTGAGGTGAGGTGGGACAGCTGAGACACTTGGCAGACACGTAGCTGGCTTTAACAAGATTAGAGCTCACGTCCACATGGTGATAGAGCCAGCACACTTGAAACATCACCTGAGATGTCCTGTTACAGCATTGTTTATATCAGCCTAGCCCTGGGAATAACCTACGTCTGTTGACAACTATGTATCCATTGGAAATCATAATGGCACAGGAGTCTGTTTAATGAGATGGGACATGTTTTTTTTTTTTTTTAATTCAAAAGCTAATAAAGCTATATAGATAAAATGAGAGTTTTTATTTTTTTTTTTTTGAAGGAAAGGATTGTCGTAGAAGGGATGTGTGGTGATTTGCACAAGAATGATCTCCGTCAGCCCACAGGTTTCAAATGCTTGGTCAGCAAGGAGTAATACTATTTGAAAGGATTAGGAGATGCAGCCTTGTTGGAAAAAGTGTGTCACTGGGAGTAGGACTTTAGGTTTCAAGGACCCACCCCAGGTCCAGTGTCTCTCTCTTCCTGCTGCCTGTGGATTGGATGTAGAACTCTCGGCTTCTTCAGCACCAGGTCTGCCTGTGTGCTGCCATGCTCCCTTCCGAGATGATAATGGGTGAAACTCTAAAACCGTAAGCCAGCCCCAGTCAAAAGCCTTCTTTTATAAGAGTTGTGGTCACGGTCTTGGTATCTCTTCACAGCAATTAAACACTGACTAAAACAGGGTAGGCCTCATAAAGCCCCTGCCCCTTCTTGAAGATTTCTAAGTAGCTAATAACTGACAGGGGAGGAAGAGACATTTTCTTCAGTGGTGTGGCTATTGGAAACGCACCTGTGTTCCAGGAAACACGCTCCTACCCACCCACATTCTTGGAACCAACTCTAAGAAATCACTGCTTTCCCACCACCACCAAAAAAGGGGAAAAATTGGAAAATTATATAGAAAGACAGATGCCAACGTGTGTATTTTTCTGGGTGGTACCAGGGAGGACTTAGAGGAAGAGGAGGGTATATCAGACACTGTGAACAGTTTCCTAAGATTTTGTAAAGTTAATGCTATCATTAAACATGGTTAGTATTTGAATGCATGTGACTTCAATCTGAAATGTCTCCCACACACTCCTGTTTGAATGTTTGATCTCCAAATGATGTTATTATTTTGAGGAGGCTGTGGAGCCTTTTGGAGTTAGGGCGTGGATAGGTGGCAGATATAGGTCACCACGAGATAGTCCAGACTCTAATCTCACTGTCCGCTTTCTGGTCCACCATGATGTGAGCAGCTGTCCTCTGCCATACACACCTGCCACCACGATGTTCTACCCAAGGACATGAGGCCACTCAACTACGAACAGGAAGTCTATGCATATAAAACAGAACAAATCATTTCTTCCTTCAGTTGTCTTTAGTGAGTATTTTGATCATAGTGACACAACATAACTAATTAAAAAAAAAAGTTGGCAAAAGAAATTCTGCCATACTTTGGCAAGTCAAGACTTGGTCAGGTATAGTGGCTCATACCTGTAATCCCAGCACTCAGGACACTGAGGTAGGATTTCTGTGAGTCTGAGGTCAGCCCAGGCTACATAGTGAGTTCAAAGCTAGCCTGACCCTGTCTCATAAAAATCACACACACACACACACACACACATGGAGGGGTGGAGAGGGAGAGACAGACAGACAGGCAGACAGACACAGAGAGAGAGAGACAGACAGACAGACACACACACACACACACACATACACACACACACACACACACACACACACACACCAGACTCGGGTCATAAATCTGGTTCCAGGTAGTTCATTTTATAGTCAACTTGGTGACAGGTACTGAGAACAAACATCTTGAGTGTTCCTAGTATGCTTGAAATGTAGGAGCTCTTCTCTGTGTTTCTGTATGCATGTGTTTGTGTGTGTGTACAGGTTCACATGAGTATGCAGGTACATAAGTGTGTGTGCGTGTGTATGTACTCACAAGTGCATGTGTGTGCATATGTGCATGGGAGGGTGTGAAGACAGCCTCAGCTATCAGTTTCTTGGGTACTCCTCACCTTGTTTATTAAGACAGGGTCTCAACCAGGCAGTGGTGGCGCATGCCTTTAATCCCAGCACTTGGGAGGCAGGGCAGGTAGATTTCTGAGTTTGAGGCCAGCTTGGTCTACAGAGTGAGTCCCAGGACAACCAGGGATATACAGAGAAACCCTGTCTCGAAAAACCAAAAAAAAAAAAAAAAAAAAGACAGGGTCTCTCACTACCCTGAAATCCACCAATTCAGATAATAAGCCTGCTGTCCAGAACAGCCAGCTCTCCAGCATTGGAACAAGTGTGTGCCATCACCCCCAGCTTTTTTATGTCAGTTCTTGGGACAGAACTCAGGCTACCGGATGTCCTTCCCAGTCTGTAACTCTCCCACACATCTGGACTCTTAGACTCTAGCTTTTTCAGCTGCTAGGGGTTACGATGATGTTCCAGTCTCCCTTCAATCAGACACTGGACTTCCTAAGTCAGCTGGCTGTGATAAAACACTCTTGAAGCCACATAGGATGCCCCCAGGGTGGTTTTTCAACTCCCTTTTTAAAATTCATTAGTTTTAATTGTGTACATGTGCATGTGTGTGCATGTTTGTATGTATGTGTGCATGTATACCCATATGCATAAATGTAATGTATGTGTATGTATGTATATACGCATACATGTATGGATGTGTCTATGTATGTGACATAGGGCATGCAGGTAGCCAAGGATGTCTGGAGCATCATGTCCCCTGGAGCTGAAATTACAGACAGATGTGAGCTGCTGATGTGAGTGCTGGGAATCGAACCCTAGTCTTCTGCAAGAGCAGAACTGCCTCTCAACCGCTGAGACATCTCTCTCCAGCCCTCTTCAATTCCTTTATACCATCCTCATGTCACAGAAGCCACACCAAAAAAAAAAAAAATAGTACTCCTTCACCTTCCCTCCTGGAAGCCTCTCAGCAGTAACACTACAGTCTGTCCCCAGAGGACGGTTCCTGTCACAAAATGGTTCTCCTGTATTACTTATTTCCTTTCTTCCCAGAGCTTGTCAGCAGTGTCAGAGTGGGGGAAGATTGAAAGGTAAGAGGCCCAGGCACTGTGGCTGCAGAGACACTACTCCGTGTGGATTGTCAGGTTTGCCTCAGACTCTGTCTTGAAAAATGAGCAGGGAGGCTGGGAGAGATCTATCTGGAAAGGACACCTAAGCGCGGCCATGAAGATCTGAGTTTGGCTCTCCTGCACCTGTGTCTAAGCCAGGCCTGTGGCATGGGTCTATTGTCTCAGTGCTGGAGGCAGGCAGATTCCTGGAGCTCATGGACCAACCAGTCAGTGCACTCAGGGTCAGCGATAGACCCTGTCTTCAAAACACGAGGTCAAGATTAAGCAGGGAGTATACCTGACCTCTGGTATCCCTATATTTGTGCACACATGTGTACACCCACACAAATGTCTACATATACCACACACACACACCCCCCCTACGCATGCACACATACATGCACACACATGTCTGAAGAAAGCACTTATCTGAGATTCCCAAACTGAAGTGATCGATCATTTCTGACTGCCCGGTAGAATGGCCTTGCCAGAAATCAAAACACTTTCCTGGCTCTCACGGCCCACAATGAGCCCTCCAACAAGATGGAGTTCACCAAGCTTGAGTCCTTCCTCCCTGCCTCCTCCAAGTCTACTCTAAACACAGCCACCCCTCTGTGGCAGCTGAATGGCAGCAGCACAGCACTCTTGGGGTGCTAGAATGCCATGTCCAGTGGTGACCGTGTGTATTTCCCAGAAGGTGAGATTCTCCCATATGGAGACTGGTGTCCCTCCCCGTGGCAGGTAACACCAGGGGGTGCTGCCTGTCTCCCCCTTTCTGAGCGATGACACCTTGCTCTGGGGTTTGCTTCATTACTATCTGATGCGTAGAAGGTTTTTCTTGCGATGTATTCCAGGCTAATTTTAGAAATTTGTTTTCACCTTCCGACATTGATTCCTGGGGCAGCTTGCAAGCTGCCTGAGACAGAAATCAATGGTGACAGCTTCGGAGTGGGCTCTGTTCTTCATTAACCCAGTGCTCTAAGCAGTCCCAAGCCTGTCTCCTCCCTCAGGGCCAGCCCTGAAGAGGAAAGGGAAAAGAATGGGCAGTGGGGACATTTCTTTTGGTGCCCTTAACCTTTTTGACTTTGGCACTTTCTTCCTCCCTCCTCTTTCCTACCCTTCCGCCAACACCTGCTCTGTCCAGCAAGTGTAAAGACAGACTGAGGGGAAGGAGGGAGAGATTTACTAAGCACCTGTCTGTACCCAGGCACTTGACCAATTAGTTCATAGCATGGCCCTATTTAAATTTGCCTTTATCACTCCGAGGTGGGGATTGCCTCCGCTTGAAACAGACACAACGAAATGAGAGACAAACCCAGTATCACATGGTTCCCAGCCCACCCAAACCCTGCCTTCTCCCACCATTCAGAAAGCTAAGTGTTAGAGTTTAAGAGAGGATGCCCCCCCTCGAGGACACTCAAAGTGTGCTCTGCCCTCATCCGGACAACCCTCTCAGCCAATGGGTCTACTGAGTTTTGGATCCTCCAGAGACTGGTCCTAAGGAAGGCTTCAGGGACAGCCAGCTGTGCTCCTGGGAGCCCACTCCACTCACAGGAATCAACAGCACTGGCCACGGAAGTTCTAAGGGGGACTTGAAGATCTGCAGAGAACAACTCGGCAAAAGGACATTTGAAAGATGTGCAAACACAGAGTGATGCTGGCCATTGTTGGAACATACTGAATTGAATAGAGCAGAAAAGATGGGGTAGGTTCAAGAAGGAGGTGAGGCCTGGGGCCTCTATGTCAGACCTGCTTGATAGAAACATAACACAAGCCACACGACGGGTCATGGTGTATTTAAGAAAGGGTAAAATCAATATTAGTAATAGATACATTTAACCCAGTGATTCTCAAATATTACCTCAACATGGAATCAATCCAAACATGCAAGAGCTGGAGAGATGGCTCAGTGGTTAAGAGTGCTTGCTGCTGCTCTTCCAGAGGACCTGAGTTCAGTTCCTAATACCCATGGACAGAGCTTCACAACTCTAGTTCCAGGAGATCTGACACCCTCCTCTGGCTTCCTTGGGCACCCGCACACACGTGGCATACACACACACACACACACACACACAGAGAGAGAGAGAGAGAGAGAGAGAGAGAGAGAGAGAGAGAGAGAGAGAGAGAGAGAGGGAGAGCGCAAATGTATACACCAGGTGCAGTAGTACACACTTTTCATTTCAGTCCCTCAGATCACTGGGTCCTCTGACAGGAGATGGGAGGAATGTTTTTAAAATTATTATTCATTAATGTACTTATTTATTTTATGTTTAAGAGTGGGTTTCCTGCACATATGTGTGTGCAACAAATTTGTGCTTCAAACCCACAGAGGTCAGAAGAAGGTATCGGACTCCCTAAAGTGGAGTTACAAATGGTGAGCTGCCATGTGGGCTATGGGAATCAAACTGAGCTCCTCTGGAAGTGCAGCCAGTGCTCTTAACCTCTGAGCCACGTCTCCAGACAACCATCCCGCATTTTAACACGCTGAACACCACTGGTAGGAAATCATGTATTCGTATTGGAAAGGACATATTATTCACTCAAGGGATTATGACTGTTGTAAAATAAGGGAAGTACTCATAAACACTTCAGCCCGTTTTAAATATTGGAATTGGGTTCATTAGTAACAATAACAACTGAAGCCTGTGATGTGTTTACCAAGTGCTGAGTGCCTTCTGAGCAGCCACTTCTCAAACTCTGAATCTACTACTGGGACAAATGTTAGGTCATGTTGGAAGAATATTGTTCTCCTCTACAAAAGGGGGTGTCTCGACTAAGGACATCAATAACAGGTCTGGATTCAAACTCAAGCAAGGCTGGCTAATTTCTCACTTCACACTCTCGAGCAGCAATCTACAACTAAAACCAGACCAGTTCATCTAGCCAGAATAATCCTGAGCCTTACAAACTTCAGGCATCCTGGGCTCACCACCTCAATACCTCTTCACAGCCCTTCCATTGCACACTCAGCACCGAGCATCCTATGCAGATACTGCTAGGAGCCAGCATAAGGCATTTTAATCCTTCCTAGCCTCCAACCACGTGGGAAGAAGCTGGGTTTTCTCCTAGAAATGATGATATAAAGCCAAGGAGGAGTTCAAAGAGGGTAGCAAGAGGAAATCAGATTTGCATGTTAGAAAGCTCATTTTGAAAGCCACAGGGAGGGTGGTTTGGAGGGTGTTGGAACTGGAGAAAGGAAACCAATTTAAAAGCCATTCGAGTGGCGACAGCAGATATGAGAGGGGTTCAGAAATGATCAAATTGCTGGGGCTTGGTGATTGAGCAATCACTGAGTGGGGGCAACAGAGAGAGAGTCGAGAGTGACTCTGCTTCGTGGTCTGAGTAGTGGAGTTAATGGCGGGACCGTTAGCTGAGACGGGAAGTACAGACGGAAGTGGGGGTTGAGTACAATGAGTTGACGTGATGAGTTGGAATGTTATATTGGAGTTGACATTATAATTGATTGCCCACCATCCATTCAACCCTTCTGCTGTCTGTCACAGAAATGCAAACTGAAGGAATTGCTCCATATCCAGGTTGGGTCCTGACCATATAACCCAGTTGTGGTGGCCCACCCCATGCTGAAGATAGGTTTGGAGCAGTCAAAGCCAGTGGGCATATTCTATTCCTCCTTGAGATTTCTTTGGTGAAGAGACCATGAGTTGATCCATTTCAAAGGAAAGTACCTACTTACTGCTTCTAGGTCCACCAGCTATGGGAGAGAAGAGAGCTGTCTCCTGATTAAAAGGGAAAGGAGAAGGAAATGATATCCTGATTGCTCCTGACAGCCATTCTCAAACTCAAAGAGCTCAAAATAAGATGATTCTGAGAGAAGGATTTAATGAGAAATAAGACATGTGATCCTTGGTGACGTCACTCAACCAGCCAGTGGCTCAAGCCACCTAGAAGGTCAACCTAGCTTCACTGTTACTGCCTTTGTAGAGCTGGGATCAGCCGCAGGGTCTTGGACATCCTCCATAGAGTACAGTTCTACCACCAAGCCATAGCCCAGCCCAAATTTCCTTCTTGTTTAAGCTACTGTGACTTAGAGTTTTACTATGCAGAGCCCCAACATTCTCATTGACATGAACTGAGGTCACATGGGGCATGAGGCCCCCGAGAGCCATGCAATGAAGGATTCCCTACACTGATCCAAGAAACACAGAAAAATAATTTCTGGAGCTGGGGACAAATCTGGTGTCATCGAGTGAGGTATAAACTCAGTAAGAAGAGGGAACTGATCCAGGGATATGTACTGTCAAAGGAGAGAAAGAACCATGACATGGAAGACAGATCTCTGTGGGGGCTAAATGACTCCTTGGATGACAGGATACACGAGGAGGGAGTTCTGAGTGTAGGGTGGACACTGAAGGATCCTAACTATGGAAGAGAGGAAAGAGCGAGAAGAGATACAGGCCACGGCCATTGGCTAAATGATAAGAAGCATTGTGGACAGAGAGACACCAATGGCGACAGAGAGGAGTTTGAATTAAGCTTCAGGCTAACCTGCCTTTTCAAGACCCTCAAACACAAGAGTATCTTAAGGTTTAAATGGATATATTCCTTTCTCACCCATTGTAGTAGTTTGTATATGCTCAGCCCAGGGAGTGGCACTATTAGAGGTTGTGGCCCTGTTGGAGTAGGTGTGGCCTTGTTGGAGTAGGTGTGTCACTGTGGGTGTGGGCTTTAAAACCCACATCCTAGCTACTTGGAAGCCAGTCTACTTCTAGCAGCCTTCAGATGAAGATGTAAAACTCTGTGCACCATGCCTGCCTAGACGCTGCCATGCTCCCATCTTGATGATAATGGACTGAACCTCTGACACCCATATAACAATCCAAAAGAAGGGCCAGTCCAGAACAGAGGAGGCCCTTTTCCACAGTAACAATGGCCGGATCCCTCTCCTAGCTCTAAGCTTAGCAATCCCGTAAGGCCTTACTGTGCTCCACACACCACAGCTAGCTCACCATCTGCACTTCCCGCTCTAGCCTATAGAAAGGGAGAAATCAATAATATTTCATGCAAACGGCATCAGTGTTTTCTGGAAGTTACAGTCTTCCTTTCGAGAACTAGGGAAATAAATGCTCTCAAGGTTCAGGGAATTTCGAAGATGGAGGTGGAAGAAGGAAAAGGAAGGCGGGGGGAGGGAAGAGGGAGTGCTGTGTAACACTGTCTCCTGGGTAGGACATGGCCACTGCACACATGAACTCACAGCAGCTATGGTTGCCTGCACAAGACCAAGGCAGTCAGCACTGCAGTGTGGGTGGAGGTGGAGATCCTCGGGCTCCTCCCCTAGCTGGGAGCTCTTGGCAATAAACGGCTACTGGGGAAGGGAAAGCTGTGACCCTGGGTAGATGAGGGTAACCCCACACTTGTACAGGCAGCCAGCACTAACTGAACTGTATGGACTATAGGAAAGAAGGATAGAAGAAAAGAATGAGAAGGTGGGAGAAGGACGTACATGAAGAACAGAGCGGGAGTGGAAGGCAAAGATTTGGGTTGGATATGATCAAGATACATGGTGTATTGTATATGTCTATGTGTCACTGTCAGAGAATAAAAAGTACATGTTCTGAAAGAAAAAATATCTTAACAAAATAAACTAAGGAATAAGCCACACTCAGCTTTGAGGAAGTTTTCGGACCAAGGCTAAGCTGTGATGCTCTTCCCGGTACTCAGGAAATCTTGACAAAGGAAGAAAAAGATGGGCATCTGGGTATTTAAGGAGCTAAGGCTTCCTCCCAGGTTCTAGGAAGTTTAGGCAGGTGTACAGACTCAGCTGTCTGTCCTTCCTCATCTGGGCCTATCTGAGTAACGTCTTGCCCTGGTCAAATGATGACCTGACACAGTCCCAAGGATTTCAGTCTCTCCAGCCACAACTCATCGGCCACCACTCCTCACCCAGTCAGGAGATGGCTCTGTAGCCCAGTGAGTGTTATACAATGTGGCGAATCTTCCCAGCCCCTCTCCCCTTTGGTTTCTCGCCAGCCATCAGCTCAGCTCTTGAAATGTACAGGAGAGCCAAGCAGACCCAAGCAGGTCATGATTCTCCGGTTCTTTTTAGGATGGAGGGGGCACTGTGTATCTGTCTGTCTCTCTCCATCTCCCTCTGTCTATCTCCAGCTCTCCTCTCATTCACCAAAACAGCCACTGACTTGATCTCCAAACCACACAGCCTGGTATCTGCCCATCACTCAGCTGGAGCTGACGCTGAAGTCATTAAATTTGGGTCTCTTCCCAGCCCTCTCCATCCTCCTCCTCCGCCTGGCTGGGTCTCCTTAAACACGATAGACACCCCTTCCTCGCAGCTCACCTCCCTGCCGTGCTGGAAGATGCCTCTCCACACACCTGCCCTCCACAGCTCCACCTTCCCTAGTTCCCAGCCTTTTTCTAGCTCTTTCTGGGGCTGCTCAGGAGACAGATGGAGGCCAACACTCTGACCATACCGGGGCCGTTGCTCTGCTACCCTGCTTGAGCGGAAAAGAGGTAAAAGGAGCTCAACTCTACGTCTATACGTGGAGAGTGGTGGTACCCAGGGAAACGGGGCAAGAGGATCAGAAGTTGAAGGCCAGTCTCGGCTATACCGCAAGTCTGAGGCCACCCAAGCATCACAAGATCCTGCCTCAAAAAAAAAATCTTTATTGCCAAATAGTAGGAGAGGTTACTTAGTATCAGTCTGGAGAGGAGGCTCAGTCCATAACCAGCCTACTGCACACACATAGCCTAAGTTCAGCCACATCTGTCATCCCAACTCTGGAGACAGATGCTCACTGGCTGGCCAGCCTAGCCAAAATGATGAGTTCCAGGTTCTGAGAGAGACTCTTTCTTTAACAAAACAACGTGGTGGAGAGCAATCGAAAGACTTAATGTCAGCCTCTGGGCTCCTTACACACACACACACACCACATACATGTGCACTCACACAGCACATGCATGGGGTGGGGGTCATTTCATCCCTAGGAAAACAATGATACAAATGCCTTTTGCAAGCTAGACAGTAGCCTAATAAACAACTCTCTAAATCTCAGTGACTTAACAAACTTAAAATTACAGCCCAGTGAAGGTGAACGGAAGCTAAGGGACAGTCACCTAGGGTTATACAGAATTCAGTCCAGTGTTTGAGTGTTCCACTGGAGTTTCTGCAACATCTCATGAGGAAAAAGAATAAGTGTGTATGTTTAAAACAAAAAAAAAAAATCACACTTCACATTCTTCAGGAGCCCAACATGCTAATATTCCATTGGCCAGAACAATCACATGACCTGACTGCAGGGAATGCTGGGAAATGTAGTTTCAGATAAAAAGACAAGCGGGTTGACGAATACATAGTTCATAAGGTTGCTTTGAAAATGGAAATCAATAGAAATAAACTCATTAGTTTTCTGGACCTGTATAGCTGTTACATGAATAGTGACAACTAGTATAAAAAATTTTTAACCACTGTTATCCAGCTTTCCCAAGTGTTTACGTCTGCAAAGACCTAGTCTGAGATAATAAGGAGGCTGAGGAAACAAACACACCAAGAAGAAAAAAAGCAGCATGGTAAGAGATGGAACTGCAGGCCAAATCTGGAGGCACGGAGTAGGGGCTGAGTGGGCAGTTGGGGAGGCTCACAAAGAATGGAGAACCTACAGGACCCAGCACAACCTCTGATTTCCCAGCCAGCCCTGGCTCCTACCTGAGCCAGAAGGGCTTACACAGATCTGAGTTTCCTTGGAAACCATTTCTCTGGCCCTCTCTGCATGTTATCAGCCAAGTTGGTTGTAATCAAACCCCCACGGGGCAGCGAATGAGCTCTCAAACTGCCATCCTGGGGTTCCATCCAAATTGCTTGCATTTCCTATTTAAATTGGTAATTTCCCCACAAGAGATCCCCTGCCCATCCAGAAACTGGTTGAGAAGTGGGGAGCTCTGGGCAACTGTCCCTCCATCATTTCCAAGGCCCCAGAGGTACCTCCAACATGGCCTGGGGATTATGCCAGCAGTGAAGCCCTCTGAAGATCCAGGCCTTGGGAGCAGCCACACCAAGCCAAAAACCCCTCCCTCCCTGGGACCCTCTGTCCCAAGAAGGTAACAGCCATGTGTGGGCAGCTGGGAAGAGAATGACTCAGGCCAAGGTGAAGGCTTTAGAATGGTGCCCATCACTGTCCGGATTGATAAGGACTTTTTCTTGTGCCTTTTGCAGAAATTAACTTTCCAAAGAGAAGTGAGGCCCCAGGCAGAAGTAAATACTCAGAGCCAAAGCTACAGGATGCAGAGCAGTTAGGAGAACACCATCATAGATGGGGCAATTCCAAGAGTCTAAAAGCTCTACCGTCACTTCCTTAATCAGGAACCAGCCCGGTGCTGGATAACACTGTAGGAAAGGAGACTGGGCTACCCCTTTCCCCCCAGAGTAGGCAGAAGGTCCATTTCAGACAAGGTCTCATACACACACACACACACACACACACACACACACACACACTGCATTTTACATAAGGATGGACACATTCGTATGTACACATTAGAGAAACTTACACAAGTTACTGACCTGCTCCAGTCACACTGAATGCGTGTTCACAGGGGATCTAGGCATGTTCACAAATGGGCATCAGGATCAGACGGAGCACAGGGTGTGTGGCCTACGCTACACCTTCAGTGAACGGGTCCAGCCAGTTCTTCCCAACAGTTCAACAATGAGTGACACCCACACTAAGCCACATGTATCTGAGACTGAGGAACAGCCTGCGCCAGTAGATGGGCCTTGCCCTGTGGGTGAGTAGACAGAAGAAAGTCTAGGCCCACATAGCCAGGTTTAGAGACAAGGATATGTGGTCAAATTAGTTTTAATCTAGGTTGCCCTTACATTCAATAGAGACACGGGCAAAGAGCAGACTGGAGGTATCCTCTTAAGCTGGGCATGGGGTCTCTGAGGTGAAGCAGGTCCCCAGACTACAGTAGGGGAACAGGAACCAGAAAGAGCATTTCGTTCCTCGGATGAAGCTGCATGCCACATCCTAGAACAGACTAGGTCACACTAGGATCCCTGCCATTTGGCACTGGTACCTCCAGTGAGAGAAATACTAGGCTCCGGGACTCTAAAGCTCCAAGCTCTCAGTCAAGCACAGATGATACCAGCCTAGTCCCTGCCATGCTGGCTTTCTGCCCAGAGCCAGGCTGGGGTAAGTTAAGCTTATGGTCTTGGCGGACAGAGCCCATGGACAAGGGACACATGGTTTCTCCTGCCGAGGGCTGATAGGCCAGTCACCCTCCCTCCTGAGCAAGCCAGACCCTGATTGCCCTATTCTCTGTGTTGCCAGTAGGAAGACATCTGGCAGGCTCATCCTACAACAGGGAGGGAGCCCTCAGGGCCCTCCCAGCAAGTCTCTAAGAGCCCCAGGCAGGCATGCAAAAGTGGCTGGTCTTAGCTGAACCATGCCTCTGAGAGGAATGGAAATAGAGCAGGTGTTGGGTTCCAGTGCCCAGAAAGACTGTCCCCACCATTTCCACTTCTGCCCCAGTGCCAGTGCTGAGAAGAATCCCACAGAGGTTTATGGCCTGTCTCACGCCTTTCCAACAACAGGTTTGAGAGAAGAAAGGAGCACTCCAGTGGGGTGGGTGTAGCCTGCAGCCTACAGCTGCTACTCTTCTCTGCTTCAGCCAGAGGCTGCAGAGGAAGGGGAACAGAGTAAGATGGATGAGCAGTCAGCCTTTCCACTACAAAGCCTGCTTCTCCCTTGTTCCATGCATCTGCTATCTCTACCTCCTGTCTTCTAGAGGATTCTTATTCAGCTTTCAAATCCCTATTCACACATTCCCCCTCACCTGTGAAATGTCTCCCTCTGCCTGTGTACTCCTTCTCTGGGCTACCTTTGTGTATTCATGTCATGATGTCTGTCTTTCTCATGTGACAGGGACCACCTTGTGAGTCTCAGCTCAGTGACACTTGTCTCCCTAGCCCCACACTATAGAGGGTCTGACAGAACAACGTGTCCAGGAGAAGCTGCATCCACAAGTCACTGATCCCAGGTTGAGTCTGGAGGATCACAAGTTCAAGACCAACCTAGGCAACCTGGAGAGACCCTGTCTCAAAATGGTTAAAAAAAAAAAAAAAAAAGAGGGCTGCGGATATCTCTCAGTGATAAAACACTTGCTGAGACAAAGTGAAGCCCTGGCGTTTAATCCCCAAGACTACACTTTAAAAAAGGGGGGGCCTCTGGAATAAGCCGTACTTAGGTGTGAATCCCAGCTTTCTTCCATAGTCTGGACACGTTGTTTCAATCCTAAGCCCCATTGGCTGAAATGTAAAGGAGACTATAAATCAGAACCACGTCTTACAACCCATCATGAGTGATGAGTGACAGAGAAGTGTGAGCGTGGCTGAGTGACAGGCAAAGCAGTGAAGCTGGTGACTAGTTCATCCAGTGCCTCCCAGAAATCTCAGCGGCAGATAAACCATCACCATCAAGGGGAGGTCCCAGGGGAACAGGGTTGATCTTGGAGCCGAAAACAGAAGCCATTACTTTTGTAGACACACAAGCTAGTTCTTCAGTACTGAATTTGCTGTTAGGAAGTCTTAAGTTCAAAGCTTGGCTCAAGCTCTAGCTATGGGAACTTGGAGCTAAAAGAATGGAAATGTACTGATGTAAACATGCAAATTGTATAAAAAATAAACAGCATCAGAGGATGAACAAGAAAGACTACTGAACATGGAGTATCAGGCCTTGGTGCATGGAAAGTTGTTTTCTGAATGGAGAAGGAAGAAACGGCATTCCAGAAGCAGCAGCAGCATGGTCTGAGGCTAGCAACCCACAGTACAATGGAAATCCAGGTTCCGCCTATGCAGGTGAAGCTGTGGAAGAGAACATGAAGAGAGGGGCAAGACATAGAACATCGTGCTAAGTGGTTCTGATGCACACATCCAATATCCTCCAACTTGTTCTTCCATGATGTGCCAAGTACATTCTTAGGGACTCAACAAACATGTGAGCCAAACGAATAAAGGACTATCACCTAGACTGTGTCCCAAGCTCCCTGGCTGGGTTTCCAGTTGTCATGATCTAGTTAGAGGCCTCAGGGAGTCACACTGATTCTGTGTGAAGGGAAGAGGACGCAGCAATGTTAGCACGCCCTCTTGGGCTATCGGAGGTAGCAGGAATAAATGATAACAAGACACAGACACTTACTATAGAACAGGCTCTAAAAACAAGTAACTGCAACATACCTTCACACCATACTTTGCCCTGGCATTCATTTCTTCTGCCTTCTGTTCAAAATCAAGACGACTTTGTTACATCATTCTGCATGTCATAGCTCATTGTGGTTACATGACAGGTCCGTGAGGGCACCTGGGTTACACAGGCAATCCAAGTTAGAGCCAGACCTGATGGTTCTCATGCCAAACTATTTCTAAAAAATAGTAATAATCTTTCTTATTCCTCCTCCTCCTCCTCCTCTTCCTCCTCCTCCTCCTCTTCTTCCTCCTCCTCCTCTTCTTCCTCCTCCTCCTCTTTATCCTTCTCCTTCTCCCTCTGACTCCTTCTCTTCTTCCTCCTCCTTCTATGAAAAATGACAGGGTTAAATATTGTATTTTGAATGGCCCCAAAATTCAAGTGCTAAAATTTAATCACCTATGTGATAATATTAGGAGATGAGGCCTTTAATAATTAATGGGATTAATGGTCTTATAAAAGAGATGCAAGGAAGATGCTGACCCACTGCAAGGACACTTTTATCTATGGTAACAAGGTACCATCTTGGAATCAGAAAATTCCATCCCTCATCAGTCACTCTGTCCTTTGCCCAGGTGACACTGGGCAGGCCAAACAAATAAAGCCGTGTGACCAGTACCCTAGTCCATGGCCTTTTTCCCATCCTGAGTTTCTACTTGATTAGAAAGGTTGTGGAACTTTTGGGAGGTGGAGCATGGCTGGAGGAAATGGGTCAGTGGGTCAGTGAAGGAAGACCTTTAGAACTGACGTAGCCCAGTTCCACTTCCTCTCTGCACTCTGACTGCAGATGCACCATGACTGTCACCTCCTCTCCCTACCCCCATACCTTCCTGCCATGATGGTGGCCTGCATCCCTTTTAACTATGAGCCAAAATAAATCCCTCCCATACGTTGCTTTTGTCATACGTTTGTCATATCACAGCTGTGAGAAAATTGACTTATCCTTTATAAAACAATTAAGACCAAGACATCTCCCTCTGCTGAGGGAGTAGCTTCTCTACCCACCTTCTCCTTACCCCCACTCACCCACCCAGACACCCCTACACACACTGATCCCCAAGGCTCCACAGACCACAGACCACACTATTATCCTTCTTTCTCGCCTGCCCAAGCCTCCTAAGAAAGTTGCCCAGAAGTTAGATCTACCTATGGGCCCGACATCAGAGGATGACTCCTGTGCACTGCAGCTCACGAAATAAAAATGTATTCCTTCTGATCCCTGCCCAGCCTCCTGATAAGCCCAGTCTGCCATGTCTTAATATTCCTCTGCGAAGATGTCTGCAGGTCCCTTAGATGTCTGTTTCCAGCCTGCTAGCCTTTGAACTTGAGACAGCCTAACCATCTAGTAGTTGACTAAATAATTTGGGGAGACTTGAAAGACAGCCCAGGCGGCGGTCAGCCAGCACACCTGCCTGGAACGTCTACATGGCCTGGCTGTTCTCTCCAAGGGCTGCTCTCCAGGGAAGGCTGCTTGAATCAAAGTCAGGGATCACAGCAAATTCACCGGCAACCACAACAAGATCCTTTTAGCAGGCTGGACTGAGAACGGGAGGGGGGAAGAGTTCACCTAGTCTCTAGAGGAAGCCATACTCTTTGACACATAATAACTAGCTCCACTTGGCTAAGCACTACGGAAACCAAGAAGGTCCAGACTGCTTAAAGCTGTGCCACAGACAGGCCTAGTCCCTGGATGCTGGACTCTGGATAAACTACTGTCATTCAGATGTTAGTCAACCTCTATTTCCACTTGCTCTGCCGTGACCATGCCGCTGCCTCTCTCTCTTTTCTCTTCTCTCTCTTCTCTCTCCTCTCTTCTCTCTCTTCTCTCTCCTCTCTCCTCTCTCCCCTCTCCCCTCTCCCGTCTCCCCTCTCCCCTCTCCCCTCTCCCCACACCACTCTCTCTCTCTCTCTCTCTCTCTCTCTCTCTCTCTCTCTCTCTCTCACACACACACACACACACACACACACACACATATGTATGGATTTGTTCATGTGTGTGTCGTATAAACTTGTTCATGTGTGTGTACAGACGTGAGTACAAATGTGTATGCATATATACATACAGGCAGAGACCAGAGGTTGATGTCAGGGGACCATTTTTTTCTTTCTGGAAACAGGGTCTCTCATCGAACCTGGATTCTTTGATTCTGGTAGTCTAGCCAATCACTAAAATCCAGGGATGCACCTGTCTCTACCTCCAGCCCTGGGGTCACAGAGTAGCATACTGCCTTGTTCAGCTCTCACAGGGGATCGAGGTCTCAATCTGGATATCCAGACCCAGGTCCTCAAACTTGTATGGCAGGTGCTTTTCCAACTCAGCCATCTCCTGGTAACATGATACCGACTGCCTCTTCCCAATAGCCCTCCACATCCCCGCATCTCAGAGGAAGGAAGTCCTTCCTCTAGGCCAGAGTCAGTCCTGTAGTGAATTGTTACTTTCTTGCCCCCTCAGATCTACACCTACAGCTTCCTGCCTTGTTCCCAGTGAGGAGCAGGCTCTAGCTCCCTCAGACTCAGTAGCTTTCTCTCCTTCCCTTCCTTCTTCCCCCCGAGAACCCAATACCCACAGGTGAGTCCCGGTGTCTTTGGCAGCATCCCAAGCTCCTGTTATATCCTTACTCCACTGAGTCCGTTCTCCATACAGCCCTGCCTGTCCATGACCCGGCAGCTAAGCAGTCTGTCATACTGAGTCCTCATTTGAATGGAACTCATCCATTCATTGTGAAGGTTGAAAAGAATGCATGTGAGACACAAACATGAGCTGGAAATGTGAAAGACAGCCAGCGAGCAGCAGGTAGCATCATGACTGGTACACACACACACAACCTTGCCAGCATCATGAGTGGTACACACAGCCTTGCTAGCATCATGACTGGTACACACACACAACCTTGCCAGCATCATGAGTGGTACACACAACCTTGCTAGCATCATGAGTGGTACACACAACCTTGCTAGCATCATGACTGGTACACACAACTTTGCTAGCATCATGACTGGTACACACAGCCTTGGCTGGGTATATCACAGCCAGAGAGTATCAGCACTGGCCAGTACCCACAGAAACAGGGTCTCATGTGTGACTTCAGCCTAACACACAGTTCCGTGCAAAGAGAAGTAATGGAACACAGGACTGGTCCCTGAAGAGGGAAGAGTAGACAGACTAGATATAAAGCCAGGCAGACCCAGGCTAGGCTTGAAGATTAAGGAGACCACACAAGCAGGAAGAGGAAACACCTGAATGGATGATATAAGCAGAGATGGCAGAGACCAAGGCTGTGACCCTGAAGGCCCAGCTCAGACATTTAAAGTTCATGACAGAGGGAATGAGGAATCAGTGGAGTGTCTTAAACGGGAAGTAGGTGGGCGGCACCAAGTGCCTAGAGACAAATGAAAGTTGTCCTTCAATGTCCTTGCATATGGACCTCCACCTACACTCTCTTCTTCCCACTCATTTCATCCTCTGAATTCTGTAGTGGAGGAGAGGAAACTCTAGATGCAGAACACGGAGATAGAATTTATTGGCAAGTTGACCATGAGGAGGAGAAGGAGGAAGAAGAAGAGGAGGAGGAAGAGAAGGAGAAAATAATAACCAGCTGAAGAGCGACATCAGTGATATCAGTGATTGACTAGTCAGCCCAGAAATGACATCAGTGATATCAGTGATTGACTAGTCAGCCCAGAAATGGAAATGCTTGTAAGAGGCGTCTGTTGAGGAGCCCATCCTCACCCACCTCATGTTTCTTGAGTATCAGTGTTAAGCTCTGCATGGGCTTCTGCATGTCCTAGTGTGTCCAGCCTGCTCTCATGGGAAGTATACCTTGGTGACAGGGAGAGGCCCGGGCACTATCGGGCATCCCAGAGACCTTTAGCAGTGTTCTTCCTGCTCCAAGTGGAGCATGGCAGAGACAGCTCCCTTAGCCGTGGGTACCTGGTCCAGTAATGGGGGCCTTCGACCTCTTGATTACCTGAAGGTGAGGAGTCTCACAACAGCAGGCTGTGACACTAGCCAAAGCCTCTGGGCCAGGTAAAGGAGTCTTTAGCCATACTGCCATGCCAGGGAGACTTTTCTTCTTCTAATTTTTGGTGCTCCTGGACACTCAGGTCTAGTCCCGTGTTGCCTTCCTCCCTGGTCATTCCACACATGCTCCAGCATATTTCTGGAACTCTCAAAGTGCCAGTGGGCCCTTACTTTCTCCACCTGTAGGCTTTTATCTCCCTCTCTCCAATCCCTTTGCCCCTACCTTCCAGCCCCATCCAGCCTCTAGCCTTTCTACCTTCTCCTTCTCTTCCTTCTCCTCTTCTTCTTCCACCTCCTCCTGCTCTTCCTCCAATTCCTCTTCCTCCTCCTTCTATCTAACACACACACACACACACACACACACATACACACACACACCCCTCCTCTGTATTACTTCAATGAAGCCAACAATTCAGTTAACACTGAACCTGCCCAGTAGGGGCCCATCATCTGGGGTATCACACACACAGTACTGTACGGTTCCATCCTTCCGGCTCTAACCATGGGTGCACCTTTAGTGCTCACTGAGGCTCTTCTCTTGTCCATGACTAACATATCTTTTTTATGCAATGAAAAGCCTAATAGCACTACCACCTATGAGGCTAGTGATGGCTAAGGGCATATGTCTTCTTCTGATATCAGAGTTCTCAGAACTGTAATTCCTGGTATCCACTCCTTGGGTGGAAAGTGGTCCCCAGTTGACAGAGCTCCAGTGGGAAAAGTCAGCAGTCTGTATTGCCACTGGCTCTGTGATGCTGTTCCAGGAAGCCACCATGGGAGGGCCACCCTTCCTTTCAAAACTTACTCCTCCAACAGTTTTGTCAGCCAAGACCAAACGTCTTAAAAACACTATTTGCTTCATTCTAGAAAATATTCTAAGGAAATTTGTGCACAAGGATGTTTGGGGAACAACATTTAAAACAGCCACACAAGGCCGGTGAGATGGCTCAGCAGGAAAAGACATCCCCAGGGCCCACATGGAAAAAGAGAACTAACCCCTCAAGCTGTCCTCTGACCTCCACACACATGCTGTGGCACATGTATATGTGTACCCAGGCATGTGCAGGAGCTCATGTGCACACACTTAAGCACAGTGTAAATAAATGTAATTCTTAAATAAAAAACAAAATAGCCAAATATACAAATTAAAAATGGAAAGAACTGGACACTACCCACACAGAATGTGATGGTATGCAGGTTATCTAGCCCGTGTCTCTTGGTCTGAATCCACTCAACCTTCCTCTGCCGTGGCTGAAGCCAGGACTCTGTACTGATGCTCCCCAGTGTGGAGAAACATCTGGCTTCCTGCTAGATTCACAGTTGTAGGATACACTTGAGGAAGAGCAGAAAGAGAGAACTGAATCCTACAAGTTGTCCTCTGTGCACACATGTACACACACACGATGAATAAATAACTGTATTTTTATATCTTTAAATGTGCCGTTGGACACATGAATTCACAGCATACAGGCAGTCCTAAGTGGACTCAGTGGGCTTTTTTGAAAAAACAAAAGCAAGAGCATTTATAATTGGGAGAGAAAGGTGATTCAGGGAGTAGAGGAGGAATTGGAAGAAAGAAGGTGGGGTGGGTTTGGTCAAAATGCATTCTATGCATGTATGAAATCCTCAAATAAATAAAAAGAATTATTGAAAAATTTAAATTTTATACAAATATGTGTGTATGTATATATACAGTGCCAGGGTTGGTTAGGATGCAAAGTAACAGGGAATTTTATACACTGCTGAAGAGATTGTAAATTTATAGCCATTTTAGAAAACAATTTCACTGATAATAGCTACTAAAGTCCAACTACATCCCCTGCTATTTTAAACCTGGGTATGATTTGCAAAGAAACTTTTACAGATTACAAAGTCGGAGAGCAGCAATCTTTATTTCTTCCTATCAGTGGAAAGTGGGTGAGTTCCCATGAAATGCTCATACAATGGGCCAACACCCCATACTTAAAACTTAATAAATGGGACTGGTGAGGTGACTCAGGATTAAAGGAGAGCACTGAAAAATTATTCTCTGAACGCACACATACACACACACACACACACACACACAAGATAGTATGTGAATAAATGTAAAATAATTTCTATAAATAAGTGAAAGTTAGAGGGCTGGGGTGTGGCTCCACCGATATGAGATTTTCCTAACACACAGAGAGAGCCTGGGGTTCAATACCCAGCACCTTATAAAGACCTGGTATGGTTGCATACAACCTGCAATTCCAGCACCTGGAAGGTGGAGGAAGGAGGAGCAAAAGTTCAGAGTCATTCTGACTACATACTGAGTTCAAGACCAGCTTGAGCCACATGAGATCATAGCTAATATATGTATGCAGATAAAACCTATAAATATAATTTTGAGTGAAAGAGGCAATCTACAAAGGGTGTTTATAATAACATCATTTGCGTATGTAAAGTTTTAAAACCTACAGAGTAAATTTGTGTTGTCAGTAAGTCAACTTAGATGTCAAAAAAGTATGTGTCATTGGCAAATTAAACTGATGAGAAGTACAGCCACTGGAATAATGTTCACTAGGTGGGAGAGGGGCAAGAAAGGACATAGAGCAGGGAAGGGGACATTGGGTTCTGTAACTGAGGCCTAATAGTGAAGACCATTATAAACGGAGGCTATAGTAGGGACCTCAGAGAAAGTGATGAGTTGGGGTTTAGGAGGATATGTGGACCATATTAACATTTCACAAATATGTGGTGCCCTTGTTACTGTTCCATTGCTGTGGTAAGACACCATGACCAAGACAACTTATTTAAGAAAGTGTTTAATTACACTTATGGTCTCAGAGGCTTAAAGTTCACGGTGGCAGAGCAAAGGCCTGCCATCAGGAGCAGCTGAGAGCTCACATTTTGGCAGAGAGAAGAGACACAGAGAGGCACGCTGGGAATGGTGTGAGTCTTTTGAAGTCTCAAAGCCCACCCCCAGGGATACACCTCCTCTAACAAGCCTACACCTTCCCAAACAGTTCCACCAGCTGGGTTCCAATTGTATAAACATATCTGACTATGGGGGCCGCTCTCATTCATATCTCCATGGGTAGCCATTAAACTAGCATTGACAGGTAGAGTTGTTAAAGAAATACTGAGTAAGAATTAAGGATGCAGCACAAGATGGTTTTTGTTGTTTGTTTGTTTGTTTGTTTTGGCTTTTTTGAGATAGAGTCTCACTCTATAGTCCCAACCGACCTGGGATTCACAATGTAGCCCACATTGGCCTTCTGTGATCCTCCTGCCTTGGCCTTCCAAGCATTAAGACTACAAACATAAGCCATTTTTCTCAGCTTCACACTATGCGGCTTATTATCTCTTCTAAAACGAGCTATATTTATGTCTAGCTTGGCAAAAGTGACTGAAAAAGACAAGCCCTAGCAAGTGATCATGTTCACTTTAGTATAAGTACGTGAGTTTTTTATTTCCTTATATTTATCTGTATTTTCTCATATTTCTACAGACAAACATAAACTTGTTCTATAATAAATTCCTGAGGAATTTTTAAAATGTACTCCTGCAGAAAATCCTCCCTTATGTGCTGCTGTGATTTCAATATCTCCCCCAGGATCTCCTAAAGTGTGTGTGGAAGAGGATTTCAGGTGATGCAGTGCAGATAACTTTTTTATTTTCCTATGTATCTATTTTAATGTAGTTTACCAAAATAAAACAGCACATTAAGCTCATGATTTAATTGATACTTAAACATTTTTAAACAAAATTCTTCTTGCTCAAAGGAAAGTCTTTTCAATGCACAAAGCTGGTCTTTGGGAATATTTACAGTGGGGGATGGATGGGTGAAAATGAGGAGATGTGACCTCTCCTAGGTGTGGTTGAGCAGAAGGTTTTTATTGTAGTTATGAGACAGAGAACAGCCAGCAGCATCTGGAAGAGTCCAGACTGAACATGGCAAGTAGAATAGATCAGGGCATGAGAGGAGGAGGCATGGGAGTGGGATCAGGGAGAGTAGAGAGAAGGAAGAGGACAGAGAAGGAAGAGAAGGAAGAGTAGAGAGGGAACAAACAGATTTAAAGAGAGAGAGAGAGAGAGAGAGAGAGAGAGAGAGAGAGAGAGAGAGAGTGTCGAGGACCAAGAGGAGAATCAAGAGAGCAATCAAAAGGACAGGGACCAAGAGTGTAGCCAAGACAGCATGGCTAAAATGGCTGAGTTATATAGCAATCAGAAGCTGGGGGGACGGGGGGAAGCTCAGGGCCTAGGGAGGTTTAGGATAGGAGATGAGGTGTGTGTGTAGGGAGTGATATAGGTAATGGGAGAGCAATGCTGAGAGAAGCCAGTATCTTGTAGCAGGTCCTGGGAGATGCTGGGAGCACGGGTCAGCATCTGCTTTGATATGTTAATAAGCACCTAGGTTAGTCATTTGTCCCATGTTTCTTTAGGGACTAATGTGGGGAAGAGGTAACATGATGTAGAACCTATACCTCTTCCTGCATACATTTCAATTCCATTCGAGCTAAATGGAGCTAAAGATAATACAAGTAAGAGAAAAAACTGACTAGCGATATATGAAAAGACTGATAAATCAGACTACCTAAAACTTTAGACACGACAGAGAGAGTGAAATAAAAGCAACTGAGTCAGGCATACTGGTGTGTGCCTGTGATCCCAGGGCTTGGGAAACTGAGGCAGAGAAACCAGGAGCTCAACATCATCCTCATGGGGAGTTTGAGAAGCAATAAGAAGCAGAATAGGAGAAGGTTGCAATATCTGTAACTAGCTGTAGACTCACAGCCAGAATATATAAAGCAGCTTTAGCTGTTAATTGTAAGGAGACAGATGATGCAGTTGAAAAATGAGCCAAAGACGCAAGCAGGCACTTTACAGAACACGCCCACACATCTAATAAACACACAGCGTGCAACGGGCAGGCACTCATCGCGCTCAACCTGAGAAGTAATTGGGTGACTCCCTCTTTGTCTCCAAAGAGTCAAACCGAAGAGACACACAGAGGCTCTGTGTACCTTCCAGGATGCACTTTATACCATGATAAAAAAAGATTAGCATTAAAAAGAAAGAAAGAAATTTGTGCAACAAAAAGTAAACAATGTGCCAGTGCATTTATTGATCTAAAAACAGTCCAAAAACATGCTAGTGCATTATGCAACTGTCAAATTTAGCTAACGAAAGAAAAAGCAAACATAAATAAAAATAATTGCCTTAGAAGGTAGAGAGAAGGGTTAGATTTTTTTTTTCTTCCTGGTGGGGTTGTGCATCTGTGCATGTGCACATGTATGGATATGTGTGCGCACAGGTGCTCACACAAATGCATACCATGCATACCAAGATCAGGCATCTTCCTCAGACACTCTGTAGCATGTAGTTTTTGTTACCCCACTTTAAACTCCAGCATCCTGTGCTACCAGCCCCACCCAGGTTCCCTCAGATCCACAGATTAAAGACACACACACACACACACACACACACACGCTAGCTTATTTTTCAACCTGGCTCAATTGTTGGCTACTTCTCATCTCCTGTGGCTAGAGTGCCCTTCTCAATATTCTTAGCTCAGCACCCTAAATCAGCCTTCAACTTTAGTTGCTCAGTTACCTGCTCCTTGATCAGCACCCCAAGACTGCCCTCCACTTAGTTGTGTTTCTAATCTCCTACCTGGAGAAACAGCCTATGGCCACTCCACCCAAGACCTCACATGGTTGGTCACCTTTTCTCCCTCCAAAGCATGACCAAAATCTTTCTCCTCTCCTTGTGTCTATTAGTCTGCCTATGGGGACCCAGAAGTCCCACTTCTCTCCTTCCTCCCAGCAATTGCCCCTTGGCATCTTTAGTCATCAATCAAGAACCAATTGGAGAACAGGACCTTAGTATCAAAACCACCCCGTATAACTCCTTACTTTAGTTTTTGAGACAGGATCTCTCACTGAACCTGGAACTCTCCAATCTGGCTAGTCTTCTCTGGCCTTCAAATCCCTGGTATCACCTGCCTTTGCCTCTCCAGCGCTGCAATTACAGACTTAAGCCATCACACCCAGCATTTCATGTAGATGCTGGGAGCTGAACTCAGGTCCTCGTGCCTGCACAGTCACCTTTCCCACCTGAGCAGTCTCCCAGCCCACTCGAGTGTGTTTTCTGATGGTCTTGATTCACAACCATGTAAGTAACCAATATCATTTCAAAAGAGATAATATATATATATACACATACACATATACATATGTCTCTCAAAAAATTGCATAGGTATGATCATGTAGGGACCATATAGGTGAACCAAGAATTGTCATGGTGCTTAAACTGAGGGTCTGAGTCATCTGATTAGCTGTTAACAATGTATGCCAAGGTCCACAGACATTTCTGACCTAGCAAAGCTCTTTCCTACTAAGCCTGGATTATGATTCAGAATCTAACTTAACACAGCATGCCAGGCAGTGATAGCCCAGAGGTCAAGACTGGCTTGTTACCCCTACCCTATGACAGGACTTGAAGAAAGAGACCAGGGCCACCACATTTCCACACCCCTGGCTCTCCTAATCTGCCACTTTACTAGTGAAAAAAACCCAAGTACATCAGAGGAACAGCCTTCCCCAAGTGACACAAGAAACATCATTGTCTCTCTCTACCCCACTACTCAGGCTCTAATGTCCCAACATCAGGAACAGATCACCTGCATCTGTGTGGAGCAGGAAGTAGTTGGCAGTGACCAGCTCGTCAAGGTAATCCTTGGAGGACCATCTTGTCTCAGGGAGCCACACCCTTGCTCCTGATTGATCCTGAGCCAGACTAAGTCCTCCCTGAGTGCTGTTACATCGCCATCCTGCTGAATCACAATGGTGTCCCTGCCACCTTCCCTTGGGGAAACTTGTCTGGGCTCTCTGGTTCTGTAGTCTAACACCCTAGGCTGACACCAAATTACCAGATTTCAATGGATCTCCTAATATCAGCTGCATGGCTCCTATGAACTCCAGCTCAGCCCCTCTTCTGAGTCTTTGTCCAAGTTGCTCCTGCTGTCCTGCACTTTCTCTGAGTCCCCAACAGTGAACCTGGGAGGTTCTATAAAGCCTTCCTTCCAATGGCTCCAACTAGCCAAAGAACAGGCCCCTGGGTGTGGAACCTGACCAGGCTGAGAATACTCAGCCTTCTTCAGGACACTTTGAAAAACCGATTAAAACTCTGGGCCCCATTCCTGCTGAAACACAATGTTTTTCTACCAATTGCCCATGGTAGGCATTTCATGAGGAGTTTAGATTCACACGTATGTGTGACATATATAGTGTCTAATATTGCAATGAACTCCATCACTTTGTATGCTAATTAAAAACATAATACAAAATTAAAAATAAAACAGTCAAAAGGCAGAAGAGATACCCCAGCTAAAAATTCTCACACTATGATGTCAGAATGGCAGTGCCAACTCCTCGGTATTTACCATGTGTCAGGATGATGCTAAGCAGGCGTTATCTTATCTAACCCCTTCACAGTGTCACGAAAAAGAAGCTAAGATAGCCTGCTCCTTACAGATAAGGAATAAAGGCACAGAGAAAAGGTAGCCACTGACTCAGAATTTGCATTCAAATCTTTTCTGACTCCATGGCCTCTGCTCTTAAATGATGTGCCAAAGTTTTGGGTTAGGTAGCAAATGTACTCAGGATTTTTTATAGCATTCATTTGAAAGTACAGATTCCCAGATCCCATCCCTAACTAAGACAAATAAGTCAGTTTCCCTGGGGGTCAGGAAAATAGGAACCTACATTATTAATGAAAGTCCCAGTTGGCTTCCAGGTACTCTATGGTTAAAAAAATGGCAGCACTTCTCTGTACTGTCTTCCTGAGTGAGAGGTGATAAATGTTCCCCTTATTGTGGTTGTGCAACAAGTTATCCCAAAACTCTGTGACATAAATCATCCACCAGGGGTGCAGTTCAGAAATGCAAGAAAGGAATCCTTTCCATCTCTATTGCTTTAAAATCATCACAAACCAGCCACGACTGTACAGAGGATCAGGCTCTGCCTCCAGTCACAGTCCCACTGCACACAGCATGGGAGTAAGAGATAATGTGGCCATCTTTGAAAAGGGCAGCCAGTCAGTTGATGATTCTACTTGCATGCAAAATCCAGTAAAAATCAATCTGGCTTCTTCAGTCTGAAGCCTGAAGAGTGCAGTGCTTAACATCTGTCACAGGTCTCCTCATGGTCGTGGTTCTCCACTCTCCCTGTCCAGTGGAAAGCACAGTCGCTCAATGCCTGCACCCCACACCTCCACAGCCACACTCAAGGAGTGCCTTTGATGGCAAGCTTTCTAGACAGCTGGTCATCTCATAGACTGATATAAAAAGAATCTGTATATGTCAGTGTGTATGTGGAAGTGTGTGTGTGTGTTCATCCCAATTCCTTCTGCATTCAAGTGGCCTATGTCAGGGCACAGGGTAGATACAGAACCAGATGAAAAGGATCCAACAAGAAGAAACCATTGACAGAGAAGAGAAAGAGTGCACAGCCCCACTGCACACAGCATGGGAGAATGAGAGAATGTTGCAGCCATCTTTGAAAAGGGCAGCCTGTCACTTGAAGCTTCTGCTTGCATGCAAAACCCAGTAAAAATCAACCTGGCTTCTTCAATCTGCAGCCTGGAAAGCACAACGTTTAACATTCATCAAAGTCACTTTTCCACGGGTCTCCTCATGCTTCATGGTTCACCACCCTTGGCACAGCCTTTCCAAAGGGCAGCTTGGCCACGCGTATCAAACTAAGTAATGCTCATACTTTTTATCCTGTTCCGGCTGCTGGAATTTAACCCAAGGACACAGTCCCAGTGCAAAAGGATATACACACAGCATATGTCTGTGGTGGTGTTTACAACTGCAAAAAGCTGAAACAGTCTTCACGCCCAAAGTCAGTTGGATTGAGCCAATAAATTGAAGCTCGTTAATACTAATTTTCAAAGAATGTAGCAGATCTTTATGGACTGATAGAGAAAAATCCCCAAGACATATGGTTAAGTGGGAAAAAATAACTAAACAACATAGATTATAAATCACATTTCTAGGGGAAAGTGTATATACTTCAGGGCAAACAAAGATGTCTGGAAGAGGGTTCTCTAAGTGGTAGGCTCTGGTGTGAATTTTGCTTACTTCTTCATGTTAAAATGTTTAACAACTGTGACAAGGGTGCCATATTGTGCCTGCTATATGCTGGGGCCTAGTGTGAATCCTGTGCATGTCCCTTCTTATTCTCATAATGACCATATGATGTTGACATTCTCATTAGCCCCATTGCAAAGGATCGGAATACCGAGGCATGGAGAAATCTGATAGCTTGCCCACAGTCACACAGTCAGCAAGTGGCAAAAACAGAAGCCAATGGTAAATGCCTCTGAACTTGACATTGGCAGGGAGTGGGCAATGGCAGAGGATCTCTGTGAATTTGAGGTCAGACTGCTTGACATAGCAAGTTCCAGGCCAGGTGGGGCTTCACAGTGTGATCCCATCTTAAAAGAAGAGGAGAAGAAGTAGAAACAGCAGCAGGGGGACTGCTGAGATAAGCCTGCAGGTAAAGGACAGAGCTGACACTCTGGGTCTATACCACCAAGACCTGTGCTACCAGCACAGCGACTTTTGGAGGGGAACAGAAGAGAAGCGATGAATACTCGTGGTTGCCAAAGGCAGACATGAGGGCTCCCGTGGAATGGACAGACATCCTGAAAGGGATCTGTAGTACCAGGAGTTTCTCTGAACATCCAAAGGTCAAGTTTCCCTGTGTGTGATGTGAGAAACAAAAAGCCAAGTGCACATCCCCATGCAGACAGAGGAGCAAGGTGTGTGGAAAGAAGACTGGACTGCCCATGCTGGGTCTACAATAGGGAGGAGGGAGCTTGGTCTCTTTCTACCTCTCCATTCCTCCTACCATCCCAGATGCCATGCCTCTCCTCCACACATAAAGACCACACCCCTCCAGTCTCACTTCCAATGACCCACTCACCCACCCACACTGTTTTGAAGACCAGATCTGCATCCTTCTCCCGTCTGCATCCAAAAGATCCAGGGGATGTTTCCAGCTTGGAGGCAGAAAAGTCCTTAGTGTGGAAACTTTCTTTTTAAAACAGCAAGAAACAAACAAATGGTTCTGCAGTCTACCGGGATCGCCCTGGGTTGGAAATTTAAAATGCATTAAGGTTGGGAGACCTATAAACATGTCATAATATGTTCTGCAAGCTGCTGCCTCTGTGACTTGCAGGCACATGAGACCCCAAAGGGCACCGTCTGGCACATTCACTGCTCACAGATGGGCCCTCACACCTACCTCTGGAACAATGTCCTCCCACATCACATATGCAAGTGATCTCCCCACAGATGGATACACACAGACTTGTATACATTGTGTCATCAAATAAGTGTGCATGCACACATCCTACACAGGTGCACTCGTGACCCACAAAGGAGATGTGAAACCCACCCTTGTGCATAACTTATGCATTTATGCACCAGTTCATAGGCAGCCACTCCACAAACATGAACATACCTTCATCACACATACACACACACACACATGTGCACACATGTACACACACACATCTCAGGAAGGCAGTCTCATCTGCAAGCTCACCCTGTATCAGAGGCAGACATTCACAGCACACACAGACACACAAAGATGTACACACTCATGCCCACTGATTCCCACCCACAGATACATAGATGTGGGTACACATTGATGTATGCTCATCCAAAACACAGACATTGATATGCATACACACTCATCCCACACCATATGCATGCATTAGCTTTACCCGAAGCAAGGATAAGCTTGCACATCACTGCACGCTCGCCCCCACGAAGCCCTCGGCGATTCGGAAGAATCAAACATGTCTCCAACTTCAACAGCCATCTGGGTGACCACCAACAGCTAAAACTTTTGTTTTTTAACATTCTCTTCTCTGAAAATGGAGCTACCGTTTGCCTGTGGCTCCATCTACAAGCCAAGCACCAGCTTTGATTCCTTCATCTTTATCCAGGCTTAATATAACGTCTGTCATCTTTTCCTTCACAGCATGTCTTGACTCCAATCCTTTCTCTCATCTCCATCATCTCTGCTGTACTCCACACTGCTGTCTCCAGCCTGGACCACGGCTGTGGACCCCCTCCCTGGTCTCTCTCGGTTCACTACGGCCTGAAATCAGCCCTCCACAGGGCAGCCAGAGCAGACTTCTCTGCCTATCGCTGTACTTTCCATGAATGCAGATTCCAGGATCAGAGCCTGTCTCTCTCCTGCCCTGACCTCATTCCACACCCTCCCTCCCCTTGTTCACTGCACTCTCAACTCTCACTGCTCTCTCTCTCTCAGTCTCAGAGCATCCCCTGCCCCACTGCAGTGCCTGTCTACCCACTCCCCACTCCGCCGGCTCTACATGGCCCGCACATATCCCCTGTGCCTCTGTTGGAATGTTGCCCCCTGAAGAGCTCTTCCCAGATTACCCAGTCTAAACAGCACACTCTCCGTTGTGACTCAGTACTGTGTCAAGTGGCCTGCACAGTACTTACCCCTATAAGCAGTCACTAATGTTTGCTGTCTGTCCTTCCCTCTGAGCCTGCACAGCCCAATGGAGTTGCCACTGTCCACGTGTGGCTGTTTGTCAACTAACTGAAATGAAATAAAAGTAAGAATGCTATTCCAAACTACACTAACCACATTTCATAGCAACCTGTGACCAGTGGCTGTACTCTTAGGCAACACTGATATATCCATCATCCAGAAAGTTCTCTGAGACAAAGATGCCGGACTGTAGCTTAGAGAGGGCTGGGCAATGTCTCTATCTGTCATTCATCAGCATGGACTCTGGGCCGAGTATGGTGGGTTGCACACAGTAGAAGCTCAGGAAATTCTCCCAGTGAGCTCACACACATATAGAAAACACCACACAGGAAAGCCCCATTCACTTATCTTCCCTGCAGACGTCTTCTGGGCATCATCTTTATTATATTTACATGAGTACACTGCAGCTGTTTTTTAGACATGCCAGAAGAGGGCATTAGATCCTATTACAGGTGTGTGGTGGCTGGGGATTGAACTCAGGACCTTTGGAGGAACAGTCAGTGCTCTTAACCGCTGAGCCAGCTCTCCAGCCCTGTGCATCACCTCTTAATTTCCCCTTTCTCCAAGTCGTGGTTCCTCTGTGATATGCAGGCCTGTAGTGTCCACGTATGTCACAGAGCACAGGGCCTCTCTCCTCGGAGCTGCACACACTCCACCCACCTCCACACATTCATTGCTTTGGAGGCAGGGAGGCAGGTCGAATCCTGGACACAGGTGGTCCCAGATTCCCACAGCAGCTCTTTTATTCCTGGATGTGGCCGACTGCCTCAGTTTCCCCATCTGTAAGCTATGCTTCATAGAGCCGCTGTTGGGAGGGAAGAAAGGACACGTGTGCAGGGTGCTGAGTTGTTCTCTCAGTGAGGGTGCTGCCTACCTTAACAGAAGCAAACTCTTTCCCAACCCAATGCTAGGGACAAGCTTATGTGGACACAGCTTGTACCAAAATCATTCCAAGGATGCCTGAAATACCGTGGGCGGCATTCCCAATCAAACCTGCTGGCCTAATAGCTCTAATCCTGACCAATGACTGAAATTCTGGAGCAATGGCTGATCTTCAACCATCAGTCTGCCTAATAGGAAATTAAAATGCTAATGTGTTATTGAAAGCCACCTATGGTCCGAGTGGAACCTACCCATGGCAAAGGCCTATAACCGGGTGTCCTCTACCCCACAGGCTTGAGTCTCTGAATAGGGCAAGAGGCCAAATCCTATCAGAAGGAGAAGTCATGAGGAAAGAGCTAACCACGGGGACAAGGAGGGGAAACAGTGCCACACTGAACGGGGGATCTGCACTGCTCAAGGGTTCCCCAGGATCTATAGGACACAGAGCATCCCTCCTGGGATCCGATGGCAAACAGACCGAACTCCATCCCAACTTGATCCCCACCAGCTGCATGTCCTGAACAATCTGCTCATCTTCTCTGTGCCTCCCTATAGGAAGCAGGGTGAGCGGTGGTACCTTCTCCAGTGCGCTCTACGGAGAAGTAAGCTTGGGACTTTAGAAAGCTCGTAAGGTGCTGCCTCACACATAGGTTCGTGTCACAATTGGTGAAGAGATCAGATATTGGAGCTGAGGGATCGTCCCACACCTTGGCCCCCTTCTTGTAAGTCCCCTTATCAAGGCTTCTCCCCGTTTCCTTTAAAGACCTTCCCACCCACCAAGCTTCTAGGCTTATCCATATCTTAACCAGTGTCTTACTCAAATGTCTCTGACAGAAATCTAAGTGGCCCAAATGGAGAAAGGTGCTCAGCAATTCATCTGTGCTATTACTCCACCATGGTGACTGAAGCACAGGGAGGGACCTGGGGGGGGGTGTCTCTCTGAGAGCCAGCAGGTGCCCAGTGTGATTTCCAAACTAGTATACCTCTGTCCATTGGGAATCTTTTGCTTGCTTGCTTGCTTGCTTGCTTGCTTGCTTGCTTGCTTGCTAGCTTGCTTGCTTATTTTCAAGACAGGGTTTCTCTGTGTAGCCCTGGCTGTCCGGGAACTCTGTAGACCAGGCAGGCCTTGAACTCAGAGAGCTGCCTGCCTCTGCCTCCCCAGTGCTGTGACACCAGTGCCAGGCCCATTGGAAATCTAATAGAACTCTCTAAATAGATCTCAGACAGCCTTGATTCAAATTCTCTTTAAATACTGTCTTAGTCAGGGTTTCTATTCCTGCACAAACATCATGACCAAGAAGCAAGTTGGAAGGAAAGGGTTTATTGAGCTTACACTTCCACATTGCTCTTCATCACCAAAGGAAGTCAGGACTGCAACTCAAGCAGATCAAGAAGCAGGAGCTGATGCAGAGGCCATGGAGGGATGTTACTTACTGGCTTACTTCCCCTGCCTTGCTCAGCTTGCTTTCTTATAGAACCCAGGACTATCAGCCCAGGGATGGCACCACCCACAATGGGCCCTCCCATGGGTCCTCCCACCCTTGATTACTAATTGAGAAAATGCCTTACAGCTAGATCTCATGGAGGCATTTCCTCAACAGAGGCACCTTTCTCTATGATAACTCCAGCTTGTGTCAAGTTGACACACAAAATCAGCCAGTACAAATACTGAACCTACATGGACACGTTAGCCAAACATGGCTGCTCTTCAGTGCTTACCAACAATGCAGTGCACCAGGCCACCAGAACAGTACATTTTAAGAAATCCTCCAATTCCCTTATCATTTATAGATTCCCAAGATTAAAAGCTGTGGGAAAGGCACATCTCAATGCTGAAAAGCCCACAGATCAGGAAGGAAGTAGGGCAGGGATCAGCCACTGAAAGGGCCAGCTGGACAATAGCTCTGTAGTCAGCCCTCACCCCCAGATGCCCACAGAGGGGGTTGTGTGCATACATTGGTGTGCACATGCGTGTGTGCACCTATGCGTGTGGGTGTAAGGTCAGAAAACACCTCAGGTTGGTTCTCACCTTGTTTGAGACAGACTTTCTTGTCCCAACCCCACCCACCCCCACTCCTCAGCATACATTAAGCTGAGCCAGCCCTCAAGCTTCTGGAGATTCTCTGGTCTCCACCTCCTACCTCACAGTAAGAATGTTGGGATCACACACGCATACTACCGTGCCCAGTTTCTCATAGGTTCTGGGGATCTGAACTTGGGTCTTCACCTCCCCAGCCTTATGTCCAAACTTAATCACTAAAAATTGTGATTGTTTCCTGGCAGGTACCAACGAAGGATCTTGCGGTGAGAAGGTTACAGTGTCATCAAAAGGTCCCTGTAGAAATAGCAAGAAGATGTGTTCTCTCATAGAGCCCCCAGAGGGAATTGAGCATGCCAGCATACTCTGCACTTCTTACCTGTGGAGATGGAAGATAATACATTTGTCCCTGTCTGAGCCACATGTGTTACCATTTGTTACTACAGGAGTCTGAAAATAAAAGACACAAAACATTCGTGAAGCCTGCAAGTCTAGTACATGTGTACTGAAGACCTACTCTATGCCAGTCTTTCTCTGATTCTGGGGACTATCAGGGAACAGTGGAGTAAGCCCTGTCCTTGTGCCGCTATGGCAGGCGAGCCCTTATGGGTCCCAGCTGTGAATACCCTGCAGACTGTCCTCAGCCTTTTGGGCATTAGAAGAGAGAGAAGAAATAGAGGTAACCAGAGTGTTCCATCCTCAGCCTGCCCTGCCACCTCCATAGACAAATGGTGAATGGCTTAGAGATAGAAAGGACAATGTCCAAACGGCAAAAAGGATGTAGGCACAGTAAGAGAAGAAGAAAGCATGAAGGAAAACCATTAGCTACATGGAGACACTTCCTAGGATGAGGTGGTCAGGAAATCTGCCTCCAAAAATTGGCTGGAGACGGGAGGTGGGGGTACAGAGGGGGGGGTGTGTGAACAGAAACCAGACGAAAGATGTGAGGAAAGGGCTTTAGACTGAAGGGTTTGACTTTGGCTATGTTTCAAGCCACCCCCAGGTGTAATGCCTGAGAACAACCATCCAAATGCTCTGGATTTAGCACTTTAACAGAACACAGTGGGACCATGTCATCTCTGCTTCGTATGGCATCAGTCAAGAGGGCTCAGAGGGAACAGGATGATGGCCACCCAACAGAGCTCACCCACACAGGACCCGGTGGGCCAGCTTTCTGCTGGGGGCTCACCTTGAGCCATCAATGTGGGAGGCTTAGCCAACCTCCCAACAGTTCTCAGTGAGCTGTACAAGCATCCTCAAAGTAATAACTGTATTCAAAAAGGAAGGAAGGGTCTCTTCTACCATCTTAGTGGCTCAAGCAATCACAGACCATCCCAGATTCAAAGGGGTGGAGAAGTAGAATCCGTCCCTCAGTGGCCATATTGCATCCACCCTATACAACAAATGCCCTGCAGTCGCAAAGTCCCTGCGGTAGGGATGACCCTGGTGGGTGGACTGCGGCTGGAGGAGAGTAAACAGAGAAGGCTGTAAGATAAGGCCGTGAGGACTGCAGTGGCCAGATTCCATAGGATCTGGAGGCCACGTTAATGGATTCTGATGGCCTTCCACAGTGATGAGAAACCACTGGACCAGAGAAATAACATAATCTCATAGCTGGAAAATACGGCTTTCAGCTGATGGAGAGGCAAGGGTAGGAAGCAGGCCATTGCAACAGGGTCACGTTTCCAGGCAGGAGCGATAGAAGCATAGAGTTGGGTCCGGCCGCTAATGTCTTTTTTTTTTTTTTTTGGAAGGAACAGCAATGGAAGGAAGAAATGGGATGGGGAGAGGGGTCCTACTTGAAACAAGCAGAGCCTAGGGTTTTACAAGAACCTTGGTACTGACTCCGCTAGCTTATGGCTTTGAGCAGATTTCATCTTTTCTTACCTTTAACATTTATAAAATGAGGATACTACATTGTAAAGGGTCATTATATGAGATCATTAATCCATTCAACAGGTGCATGTTGACTGCCAGCTATGTGCTTGCAAAAGACAACAAATGACTGTACCTTCATGAGCTACTAACCAAACACAGAAATTTAGAAGAAGAAGAAGAAGAAGAAGAAGAAGAAGAAGAAGAAGAGGAGGAGGAGGAGGAGGAGGAGGAGGAGGAGGAGGAGGAGGAGGAACTTGGTACCTGACTCATGATCCTATTTGCACTGTCGCATTCGAGGGTACCATGACAGGCCAAGAGAGCCTCCCTGGTCTGTGAGAGACGCAGCCTAGGCATCTCAGCAACAGCTTTTTATCAACCTCTCGCTATTCGACACAGGCTCTTTCCTATCTGATAGCTCCTGAGGCTTCCCCACAGTGGAACTGGTAAGACCTCTGAGACTGGGAGTGCAATGCACTAATGCACTAATAGAGCTTATGCAAGACCCTGAGTTCATTCCCCAGTATGGAGAGAGAGGGAGAGGGAGAGGGGGAGGGGGAGGGGGAGGGGGGCAGGGGAGGGGGAGGGGGAGAGGGAGAGAGAGAGGGAGAGGGAGACGGAGACGGAGACGGAGAGAGACAGAGAGAGAACAAAGTTTGAGTGGGTAAAGAGACTGCTCAGTAATAAAGAGCTACCTTTCCAGAAGACCCAGGCTTGGCTTTCAGCACCCACACTTATAGCCCACTGAAACTCCAGGCTCAGGGGATCTGTCGCCCTCTTCTGGCTCTCTTGAGTACTGCAATCATGTGATACCCACCCATCCCCAAACCTCACAACATGCATGCAGGCAAAACATCATACACATAAAATATAACCATGAGCTATCTCTCCAGATCCATACACATGAAATAAAATAAAAAAAGAAGAAGAACTAAGGCCTCCGGTGCCAAGATGAATAATTTATTCCAGACACTCAAAAGGCTCGTGGTCTGGCCTTTGATGTGTTGCAGACACCAGTGGGAAGTATCAAAGCAGCTTGTCACACTGTGATTTCTGAAGTCTGTATGGTAGAAGGTATTTCCCACTTTGCCTGGATATCACCTCTTCATATTCTCACAAGAGCTGCAAGGGGCTCTACCATCATCCTCTATTGCAAATGGGAACCCTGGCAACCAGCCAAGATCACTAAGATGGTCACTAGTGGATCTGGAATTTGATCCAAGCAGGTTGACTCCAGGAACCACTAGGCTACACTGTCACATCACCATCCCCTGGACTCCCCATATCTAAGGATAGTAGGAGACCCCGTGGCCTTGGCTTTCATACCAGCCTCTTTGAAAAGAGTGCCTGGGCTAGGCTGTGACTACTCAGAGGCAGCAGGGTGTTGAAGGAGGGGCAGTTTGAGAATGACATTCACACTGGGCCAAGACCTTAGGAAAGAAGATTAGACTCTGGTGCCCTCAGACTTTGTGTGTGTGTGTGTGTGTGTGTGTGTGTGTGTGTGTACATGTATGCATGTGTGTGAGGCCAGAGGACCACCTCAGGTGGTATTCCTCAAGAGCCATCCACATTGTTGCTGCTGTTGCTGTTTTACATTCATTTATTTTGTGGGGGAAGGGACACACACGTCACAAGTTGGAGGATGACTTGTGGGAGCTAGCTAGTTCTCTTTTTCCACCATGTGGGTTCCAGGCATCGAACTCAGGTTGTCTGTCAGCCTCAGCAGCAAGTGCAGTACCCATCTTGCTGACTCTCCTTTTCTAATCTAAAGACAGGGTGCCTCACTGGCCTGGAACTCAGTAAGTGGGCTAAGTCCCAGGGACCCCACCTGTCTCTGACCCCCCCCCCCCGTGTCGACATTCCAAGCCTGCATCACCATGTCCATTCATACAGATGTTGGAAATCAAACTGAGGTCCTACAACACTTTGCCAAATGGTTTCCCTCCCCAGGCCAGAGACTTCCTTTTGATGAAACAGAGGTGTTGCTCATCTGACAAGTGTGTGTTCAGAGTCTGATATGTGCACCCCTGTCCTGAGGAATCTGGCATTCTGGCTAGGCAGACAAAGGAGAAAATAAAGGGATGGACAAAAAGCCTTACGGACCACACAGCAACATGGTGGATCGTATTGTCGTTCGTGGGGGGAAGGGAGAGGGCAAAGATTTATCTTAAATGAGAATTGTCTTCTAGGCTGGCAAGAACCCAGCAACACAAGGAAGTACAACGACAGCAAATGGAAAACATTTGGGCAACTCAGAGAGCCCTGTGGGTTTCCAACAATGGAGGTATCATGGGAAGACAAGCCAGCATCCCTCCCTGCCTTGTGACTTGGTCGTACACACCAGGTAGCAGAGGCAATGCCTGGCTGGTGACAGACACTTGATAAATGTGGTCTCCACCCCTCCCCCAGGCGGGTGCCACGGCTCTGGCGCAGGGAGCTCTTAAGTCACAAAGCCAGGATGACTTCTCCTCGGGGTCTCCAAGCTCTAAGTCTACCCCTGCCACCACCCAAATACACCCTTTCTTCCTTTGTCTAATTATTCCTAATTAGAAGAAAAAAATTGTTTAGCAAATCAGTTGGCGTCTCCTCAGCTCTGGTGTCCTAGCAACCCAAGGCGAGGTAGGGGAGGTTGTGTTGCCTCGGCTCTGAGCTGAGCGCTAGCTTCACCCCTAGACTAGCAGTTCAGGTCCCCGGGGCCCCTCACCACTTTGTAGATTCACAGGCACGCAAGGACGCCCGGACATGCGCACACGCTCCACCGAAGCCACCTGTGTTCATCGTGTCTTGAAATGTAACCTTAGCCTTTCTGGAAAGCAGAAGGAGTCTCAGGAATAGATTTCTAATTTTCCAGCCACCTGCTCAGCTGAAAGATATTCTGGAGTTTATAATTACTTTTCAGGCACTTAACTAGGATCCGGTTTCTAGGACAACCTACGGCATCTCTTCATGTGTTGATGCGTGAATTTCACCTTCCTGCCCAGCAAGGTCTGAGGCATTGCCTCCCAGGTTCCCAGCTTTTGAAGGATTGCAGCAGCAAACGAGACCACATGGGCCTGCATCCTGGCACGGGGCAGGGACAGTCTCTAAGGCTGTTTCACAGAAGAGTGATGCCCACGTTTAATCCTGGCACTCAGAAGGCAGAGGGATGAAAAGTTTTAGGCTAGCCTGAGTTACATACTTCATGGCTAGGAGCAGCTCAATGACACTTTTTCCAAAAAGAAAAATAAATAAATAAGATGAACTTTTCTTAAGATTGTGAGTAGTGTGTGTGTGTGTGTGTGTGTGTGTTTCCACACATACTCAACACACACTTTGGTGCCCACAGACAGAGGGGACATTAAGATCTCTGAGAGCCTAAATTACAGACATTGTAAGCTTCCACATATGGGTCCTGGGATCGGAATTATAGTCCTTTTATAGATCAGTAAGTGCTATTAACTGCTGAACCCTCCAAAATATTTTCATTACTGTATCCTTTTTGTTATTAATATTTATTGTTTTTTATTTAGGTGTGCATGTCATGTGTGGAAGTACCGCTGGAGGACAGAAGAGGGCGCTAGATCCTCTGAGCTGACGTTAAGGACGGTTGTGGGTGGAGCACTGAGCTTGAGTACTCTGGAAGAGTACCACGGACTCTTAAGCACTGATCCATCAGCCAGTCCTCAAAATTAATAATAATGATAACAATAATAACAATTGAAAATGTAAATGTTGGGAAACCTCCTGTGGTGACATATTCCAGTAATTCCATCACTCTGGAGGCTGGCACAAAGGATGGGAAGTTTGACATCAGCTTAAGTCACATAGTTCGAGGCCCAGAGCACCTCAGCGGGACTCTCAGAGCCAAGAAGCTCAGTGTGGTGACGCCTGCCTACAAGCCCAGCATCAGCAGCAGAGACAGGACAATCACCGTGGGCAAAGCCAGATCTTCAGCATAGCAAACCCCAGGCCAGCCAGGGCTATATAGTGAGGTGAAATGGGGGAGCAGAAGATGGCTCAGTGGTTAAAAAAACACTTGTTACTCTCACAAGAGAACCCAAGTTCAGTTCTCATCACCCACACGGCATCTAACGATCATCTGTAACTCCAGTTCTAGAAGATCCAATACCCTCTTCTGACCTCTGAAGTTACCAAGCTCACATACTATGCACATACATACATTCAGGCAAAACACTCATATACATGAAATAGATATTTTTAATTTTTTCCCCCAGTGAGTATGGTGGCACACTCCTTCAATCCCAACACTCGGGAGGCAGAGGCAGGCGGATCTCTGACTGTGAGGCCAGCCTGGTCTACAGAGAGAGTTCTAAGGCAGACAGGACTACAGTGAGAAACTCTGTCTCAAAAAAAAAAAAAAAAAAATTAGGTTGGGGAGGGAGGATCGCCTGTGTAGCTAGGTCACCTGCACAGTCATTATTAAACCCAGAGTTCTGTCCCCATTGTTGAAACCATCAACTGAGAAGCAAAGGACACAGCCTTTGCCTTCTGGGAGCATGCAGGCTAGAGAGCCAAGCCTTGGAGGCAGAAACTCCCTCCACTCCCTTTAACTGGTGGTCAGAGAGTGCTACACCACTTTCTTGCTATGTGGTAACAGACAAGTTAGCCCCATCTCTGCCTCCCTGTCTGGACAAAATGGAATAATAATAGTCCCCACCTCAGAGGATTGTTCAGGGTCATAAAACATTAATTCATGTAAAGTCCCTGGCATTGGGCCCAGCTCCATAATAAGTAGTAGGTAAATATTCTATCATGGAGTGACCTCAGACCAGCTGGGCAGAGGCAGGCAAAATTGGCTAGGGATACAGGAGACCTGAGGCTGCTTCAGGCAGCTGAGCCGCCACGGTAGAGGCTTCCCAGGAGAGGAAAATATCTACTGTTTGTACATCTGCCTCGCCCTATTTAGTGTATGTTTTCTGTATCTCTGGTGATGTGTATATTTTAGTCATAAAGAGATAGACACCAAGAAGCATTAGTTAGAAAAAAACTTCATGATAAAGACAAGATGTAGAGAGGATAGAAAAGAGGGTCTAAGAGAATTATTTGGAATTGAAGAAGCCTGGGGAATCTGTTGCCAACACCACCCAGATTACACACAAGGGTACACTGAGAGTTAAGCAGGGCCCCACACCAAGCCCAGAATTAACAAGAAGGATGTCAAAGCCTGAGATACCCACAGAGAACCGAAAGGCTGGCTGGCACACCTGGGGCATTCCTAAGAGGAAAGAGCCCAGTGGGTGAGAGAGAAGGTAAGGAAGGATGTCTGGGGCTGAGGAGGGGAGAAGGTCTGACCTCTGAGCAGAAGGCCAAAGTCCCCTCTAGGCCAAAACAAAACTGGAAAACTGGATCTGTGATTGACCAATCCACGGTCAGACTCTCTGATGACCCAGCCCTGGAGCCTCAAGCTCTCAAATTTGCAAGTGCAAAATTTGCATACTCTACAGTAGACCATCTGTCTCCAAGCCCTACTTCCTGGTCATTCTCACTGAGCGCCCACCTGCCTGGTTATCACTTGCTAAATCTACTTCCCTCTCTGTTTCCATCGCTGGCCCCTCTTCTTTGGGTTCATCCATCTCTCTGTCTTCCCCAGAGTATTTGGAAGACGCCACTCTCTCCTGATCCATGGTGTCAACAGCACGTGTCATACACTCTCTGCCCTTTCTCTCTCTTGGCTGACCAGGATGGAGGGAACGGCATCTGCCCAGCACTCCAAATGCTGAGCACTGAGCCACTCCCATGCCTTCCCAACAAGGAAGAACTGAACCCCTGAAAGTATGCAGAAATGTATCTCCCCTCCTTTAAGTTGTTCCTATCAGTCATGTGGTCTTGGTGACACAGAAGCCACTAACACAGTGTGCACTGGCTCCTCCTCTCTCCTTTTGTCCAGTATGTGTGTATGTGTGTGTGTGTGTGTATGTGTGTGTGTGTGTGTGTGAATCATGCATATGAATACAAGTGTTCAAATGTCACAGTAAGCACATAGAGGTCAAAGACAACCTTGAGTGTCAGCCTTTGTCCTTCAACCTTGAGACAGTGTTTCTTGTTCTCCATTGTGTCCTCCAGGCTAGCTGCCCCAGCCCCAGGAATCTGGGGTTCAAGTCTCTTGTCTTGGTCTCCATCTCCCTGGAGGACTGGCATTACAGGTACTGTCCCCTTACTTGACTGTACATATCTTCTGTAGATCTGAACTAAGTCCTCACACTCATGTAGCAAGCGCTTCACTCACTGAGCCATCTCTCCAGCCCCAGAAATACTGGTCCTTCACACACGCGAGTGCCCACACACCTACCTGTCCGTAACTCCAGCCCCGACCCCCAGCTCACCTTTTAGCAAGCTCCCCCAGGAGTTTCTACTACAACTCAAATTAAGATCTCCTCCTGGATCTGTCTAGGACAAGAAGAGAAAGGTAGGGTGTGTACTAGCTCTGGCCAAGCATATCTGTCACTGTGTCATTGTCTCTGTCTACCGCGTGTGAGATCACTGGTCCCAGAGCAGTGACTTGAGGTGCATTTTGCCAGCACTGTGTCTCCACTACTTGAGCCCCAGACCAAAAGCAGAAAAGAACAGAGTGGTCCAGTTAGAAGCAGACTGCTACTAGCTGACTACTAGAACCTGGGGAGGCTGCGGTGGAGCCATTGGACTGGGGTTGGAGTACTCTGCGTGGGGACTCCCTCTACTGCAGGCACAAAGCCCTGGACACTTTCACAGCATCCTGGGTACTTGTGAAACTCCCAAGGATTGACTCACTCCATCTGAGCTGAAGCCAAATATGAGAGTGTTTTAAATATTGTCCAGGCGATTCTGTGAGAGGCTCAACATTCAACAAAAGCTGCACAACCTTCTTAAGCAGGTGTGGCTGGAGAGAGCTAGGAATGACCCCATCACAAAAGGGTAAACTTATTTAAGGATTTGTGACTTTCGTCTCCTGTGACTCAGTTCCACAGTTCTCAAGCATGAACCTTGTAGATGACATCATGTCACAAAGTCAAAAGATTCCAACATACCTGCCAGCTTTACAGAAGGCCACTGGGAACCCCCTTTTGTAGACTCAGAACCTAAGGCTCGGGGGCGACAAGGAATTGACTGAATTCACATAAACAAAAAAAGTGGCAGAGCTGGGATTTGAACCCAAACCCATGGGGTTAATTGCAATAAACTCACCAGGCTCCAGCAGATACTTTTGTTATTTTGCGACCAGAGGAGTTTCTTTCTGGCACTCTCCTCACCATGCCTCCCCACATCCCACCACCCCATGAAAACATTTCATTCCTCCAGGCCACACCCACAGAGGTAAGATTTGAACCCAGATCCATGAAGATGCAGGTCCACATTCTTATTCCACTCTGGGTGTGCTTTGTGCAACAAATGTTGACTCAACCAACTTGCATATATGACAAGTGGCATTCGCTTTCTGAATTGAGCCACTGCTAGTGCCTGTGTGTGTGTGTGTATCTGTCTGTCTATCTGTGTGTCTGTGTGTCTATGTGTATGTCTCTGTGTATGTCTGTGTGTACATGTGCATCTGTGTGTGCCTGTGTGTATGTCTGTGTGTGTGTGTACATGTCATATGTGTGCACTTGTATGTATGGGTGCACATGGACATGTATGATGCGTGCATGTGGAGACCAGAGACCAATGTTGTTGGGTGTTTTCCTAAATCATTCACCCTCTTTTTTGCTTTTGCTGTTATTGTAAATTTGGTTGTTATTTTATTTGTATGTACAAGCAATTCCCTCAGATGCCATAAGAGGGCACCAGATCCTCTGAAACTGGAGTCGCAGAAGGTTGTGAGTCACCACGTGAGTGATGGGAACGGAATCCAGGTCCTCTGTTAGGGCAGCCAGTGCGCTAGACTACTATCTCTCTGTCTCTGTCACCTTGGTCTTTGAGGTAGGATCTCTCACTGGCCCTGGAGCTTGCCAACTGGGCTACACTGGCTAGCCAGTACTCTCCCAGGATCTTCCTGCCTCCCTTTCCCCAGCACCAAGATACTCACTGCCATATTCGGTTTAGTTACATGGGTTCTGAGGATCTGCTCCTGAGTCCTCAGGCTTATTAACAAAGCTGCCTGCCAGGCCCACAGTGCCTGTGTTTTACAGTCAGAACACCAACATTAGCTCAGCTATCTGACAAGACCCTCTGCAACCCTTCCAGGTCCTTCACCCACAGTGGCCTCAGCCCCACCCAAGACCAAATCAGAGATTCCCAGGGTCAGAGGACCCTACAATCTACGTACAACAAACTCTCTTGAAGGAGAAGCCTGTGCCACAGGCAGTCTGGACCCCTAGGGCTCAAAATGTCTTTGAAGCCTCATCGCTCCTCCTTAACAGTCAGGCCAACTTTGCATTCTATGCCATGTAGCGTCAGGGTTTGTTTCAATATAAAAATAATGCCTATTGATTGCATTTTGACAAGGAACATGTATTACTTTTGTAATGTAAAATATTCAATTAATAAGTGAATATGGAGCTTCTAATTCCTTACCATCAAGTAAAATTGATGATTCAGAGAAATGCTAGGCTTGAACGGGGGCTTTATTAATTCCCAACACATAGGAAGTCCCCAGGGGCATCCATAACTCATTCTGTCTCTCTTTCTTTCCACTAACAAATATTTTTAAAGCATCTACTGTATCCCAGGCATGGGGGAGGGAGCCTAAGAGTACAGAGGTGAGTGGAACAGACATGCTGCCTGCCTTCAGGGAGCTGACAGTCTGTTCTGTGGGGTCAGTATTAACGTACACACACAGACACAAGAAAACCACAATACCAGGTGTGATGAATGTACTGAAGACAAAGCAAAGGGCACTTTGAGTAAGAATAATGGGGGTACTAAGACTGTTTCCAAGGAAGTGACATTTAAATGGAGACGTGAAGATGAGAAAAAACTAGCCAGGTAAAAAAAAGTAAGCAGGCAGTGATGCACCGGACCCAGGAACATAAAAGTGAGGGGAGGGGAGCAGCTGCACAGACTCAAGCCCTTCCTGAGGCTGGGCTGTGTGACTCCCCATGTGCAGCAAGCTTGGAAGCAGGAAACAGGAATGAACTCACTCCCCGAGCTCTGAGAGGTAGCCAGGTGCCCTGCAAGCCCCAGCCCAACCTTAGTCTCTGGGCACAAGACCACCTATGATCAGGCAATCAAGTTCCTGGCCACAGAAGCCAGGGGAAGGACCTGGAGCCAGGTGGGATGGGGGTGAGGGGTGGGGGATGAGGGCTGGCAGGCAGCAGGTATGGGGCTGGTAAAGTCCCCTCCAAGGAGGGAAAGTGGAGAACTGTTGTCGGCTCTAGTCTAACCAGTCCTCTAGGGCTGTCCTGTATCTCAACCAGTGTCTGGTGACAGTACCTTGGAGAACCCATCCATGGGGGAGCATCCTGTATATGCATAGGGCTGGCTGCCCTTCCCAGCCTAGAGACTGAGCCTGGGGTTGAGTCAGACACATTTTGAGCTGCAGCTGTGGGCTCCCAGACCCTGTTCTGATTCGTAACTGGCATCCTTCCTAGCAAACTGGGGACCATTCCTTCCTGCCTGCTTCCATTCCATGAAGGGACTCTAGGCTTTGAACCGCAGCCCTTCTGGAGTAGTCTTGTGTCATGAGCCTTCAGTCACCAATAGTGGCATCTGCTTTCCAGTGTCTGACATATCTGCCCAGGTGTTATCTGGGTGTCTCTTGTCCCTCTGTGAGGCCTTCCTGCTATCCACAATCCTACTAGAAGAATTCAGAAGTGCAAGCACAGCCTTGAATTCCCAAACTTCTGACCTGGGGGCCACTCCCTACCTGGCAGGAAAGAGAGACGGTAACCCAACAGAGCAAGCCAGAAGCTTTGACAGCAAGAAGCAGTAGGAGGCAACCTGCAGCCAAGCCTGGGCCTCTGCTGCCACCCAGAGGCTGAGCCAGGCAAGGCAGGCAGGTAAGCTAGTGACCCATCCCATCTCTCCCCCCCCTACCCCACCCCCACCCACGACCCTGGCAGGTAAGCAAGAGACAATCAAGAGAAATATCAAAAGCAGCAGCCCCGGTGGGCAGTGACAGCATCATCCTGTCGCCTTGTGGCCCCTCAATACACTGTCATTAGTCACCTGGCATAAATGGCAATTGACCTCTTCCTAAATCTGACTCCCCCACTTAACCCCTCAAGCCAGAGTCCCTGCTCACAGTATACCGCGGCCAGCCTCAGCAGGTCTCTCATGCTTGCCAATCAGTCTCCTCTTCTGGAAGGACCGACTTCTAAGTTCCTGGGTACTGGAACTAGTAAATGACCTTAGCCTCTTCAACTACTCCCTCTCCTGCCTGGGTGACCCTGGTTCCCTTGTGCCACCAAGTGCTTTATCAAGATACTCATGGGTATGAGGATCACACAGCTCCTGAAGTTATGTGAACACAGGCAGATGAGGTCCTCTTGGGGAGTTGACCTTGTACACGGGAGACAGACAGGGAACAAGGCAGTTCCAGACAGCGATGAACAGGGTGATGTCAGAGGGAATGGGGAGGGTGACAATGGGGACAGGATTAGCTAAGCCCGGAAAAACCTCTGGCATGCTGGTAATGATGGCTTTAAAATAAAATATATTCCTTGAAATGTATACTGCAAAAAGACAAATGTAATATAGGTGACCTCCCTTAAGTCCCCGAGGGAGGAGGTGTGTTTGGGTGCTTATAATCCAAATCGCGTGGCAGTGATGGTATGCTGACTGTGGACTTCCAAGAAGGGACAAGTCCAGGATTGTAAATGGATTCCTTCCCCCCCCCCCCTTTTCTCTTCCTCTTTCCCTCCCTTTCCTTGTGAGACAGAATCTCTGGCCCAAGCTGACCTCAAATTCAATATGCATCTAAGGTTGACCCTGAATTTCTAAGGTACCTCTCAAGCACTCGGACTACATTCATGAACCACCATACCCAATCCATGTTGTGCTGGGACCCAAACCCAGGGCTTTGAGCACGCTAGGCAAGGGCGCCCTCAACTGCCCTACAGCCCCAGCAATTGCTCACAGGCTCTCCCCCACCCGCCCTTCACTTACTCAAAGGGAGCCGGCACCAATCCTGTAGACACCCTGGTAGCCCCTTGGAGACACTGCAGGACTGGGAACAGACATCTCCCGCTGCTGGCTGTGTGCATTTTAGCAAGCCACTTTGGAGGGAGCTCTCCAGCATCCCCCACACCCTCAGCAGACGACAAGCCATCATTCCTCAAGAAGCCACAACAGAGATTTCTAGACAAACCTTCTAGGCCACACTACTCAAGATCCATCCAAGACAGGCAAGGGACACGGGGCATGGAGCACACCCTAGCTTCACCACTCATGAAAGTGTTCTCATTTATTTTCAAGTTAGAGGAGAGGAATCTGAGCTGAACTGGTTAATATGCTTATATGCTTATAAGATATTTGAATTTATATCAACAGGCCACAGAACCATGACTTTTTATACTCAATTCAGAGGTAGGGTCGAAGCTACCAAAGTCCTATCTGTCACTGTGTGTGCCTGTCCTGATCTCTGTTCCGGGGCATTAGCGGCCAATCTACAGGAGGCAGGCTGGGAGCAGGGGCCACAGAGGTCACCACTGCAGGAGAAGCTAAGCCAGACTCAAAGCATACAGGGCAACCTGCAAAGCCACGTGAACAAAAGAATAGGCATGGACAAAAAGGAGCAGTGAGGGGATGCCCTGGAGCCCTGGGAAGAGAGGGTCTAGGAGACTGGAATTTCTGCTACATCTACAGTAAGTCTCCTTGGAAGAACAAGCTTTAGATGTTTGTCCTGGTTAGCAGAGAAGCTCCAGCCAAAATGTACTGTGTGACCTTGAGGAAATTACCTAAGGTCTCTGATACTGACTCCTCCTTCTCCGTGAAATGAGACTTCACATGGATGTAAATCAATACTACATGTGCACTAGCATTAAAAGTATGTGGGTACAAGCCTGACTGCTGTGTGACTCCAAGAGAGTGACTTAACCTCTCTGGCCTTCTATTTCCTTGCTCTTTCCCTCCATCTCTGTGTCATACTATGATGTTCTAGCTCCTTCTGCCAGGCAGCCTCTACCTGTATCTGATTTCTCTCTGAGCCTCTCACAGCCTCGGCCCTCCGCCTCCCCCATGCCAAACCCCTTGGAGTCCCATTAATTTTGAGATGCTGTCTGTGTGGATTGCCTTCTGGCCCAGTCCTGGGGCTCTGAGAGCTGTGTAATTATCCACTTGGAGCTAAGGGGAGGTGATAAGCAGGCTTCCAGGACCCAGCCCTCCCTGCCTGGCTGCCCTCTACTTCAGGCCAGCTCCCCAGGGAAGCTGACTGTGGAAGGCCTCTGAATAAGGGAGGGCCTCGTTAATTTCTGGAAAGTAAGAGAGTCAGGATGCAGGGGTCCCCCTCCAACCTCCCTGAAATACAGAGGCCGTAGGTAAACAAGAATGTCTTGTCTACAACAGGCTTCTGAGCCAGCCACTGTCTCCATCTGGAAGCTTCTAGAAGCTTCGAACTACACTCCAGACCTGCTTAGCTAGCTGCTCCTTAGCTAGACAGCTCCACATACCTGTACTTTGTGCCTCCAAGCCTGAATACACCTCCCCCTTGCCAGCCTTCTCTCTCCAGCCTCCAAACCCCACCTCCTGAAGCAGCAGGCTCCCAGGCCCTCCCCTCCCTAAACAGACACCAAGTCCCCAAGGCATCCTTAATGACCACCTAGTGTTCTGCACCTGGATCCTGCAGATGACCAGGAAGTGAGCCCCTCCTGGGCAGCGGCCAAACCCTGCAAACCTATTATTATCTCCCCTTCCCCCATCACTCCAGTTCTCTCTGCTTGAAGGTGACCCTTGCTAGCTGTCAACACCAAACTGCCTCTCCTACTACTCCTGCCCCACCACAGCCCAAGCTGGGTCAGGTGAGGGAATGTCCTCTTCTGCCTGCCTGTGAGGGGGGTTCAGTCTTATCAATAAAATAGGACTGAGGAAAGCCATGACTCAGAGCCAGGAAACGTGCTAAACGTGCATGGAGTCACTCAAATGACTATACCACCAGGCAAGTAGCAGACGTGACAGACTTGCAGAGACTACAAAAAATGTAAGAAGAATGTCCCAGAAGGGGACATCTGCGCAGGACCTCAAGCTACTGATGGCACATGAGATAGTGTCTCCACCCTGCCAGATCCTCCAGTGTTTCAGGAGTACCCTCTCCCCTGAAAACCTGTTCTCACCCGGAATCTCCAGTTTTAAATTAAACTGTTTCTTGAGCACCATGAAGCCCAGAGGAAGTGTTTGCCTTGAGGCCAGCCATCTGTGCTCCGATATGTGTGGGGGGAGGCGGTGGGCCAGCTGCATGCCACACAACACACAAAAGGCACTAAACACTCACTTCCTTCTCTGCCCTTTGTATTGATTCTCTTAAAGGGAGGAGGAGAAGGAGGAAGAGGAAAAGGTGGAGGAGGAAGAGAAAGAAAAAACCTCTCCCATGCCCCATACCCAAATCCATAGGCCACTGAGCTCCTCATCAGAGAGATTGTCTTCCCTGACTTTCCCAAAGCCACGTTGGCAGAAGGGAACTTTGTGCTTGGGTCTGACCCTAAGAGTGGCAACGCCTTTGCTAGGATCTGAAGGTGTCCTCCCAAATCCAAGGGTCAGGAACTTAACCTGTAATGTCACAGGGATCGGGGAGTTGGGGGAGGGGTGCTGTGGACAGGTACTGGAGTCTTGAGGCTTCTGACCTCTCCTTTCTTTTGTCCCTTCCCACCCCCATTCCCACCTTGTGTGAGCACATGGTGTTCTCCCTTCCAGGCAGCATCCAAGGCACTTAGCTTCAGACATCCCCAACCCCAAAACTGTGGAGAATTTGGCTTATATTCTTTATCAATTCCCCGGTCTGTGCGTTATGTTGCAGCAGCACACCAGGACAGCCTGTTGCCTTCCACCATCTCGATTTATCCACAGGACACCCCTAAAAGTAGCCATTATCACCACTGATGTGCAGAAGAGAGAAGTGAGGTACACAGAGTGGAATATGCAGAGTGGGATACGCACAGAGCTAATCCTGTCAACAAACAGGTCACGAATGTCTGCTATGAGTCTGCCACACAACCCCATCAGGCAAACCCAGGGTCACATAGGATTTTTTTATTGCAATGACCGAAACAAGTTGGGATGAACAGACTGTATGGAGGCTTCTGTGCACACAGGAAGAGACCGAACACTGCTGGCTCGAGAGATCTGCCCAATGATGGGCACACCTTCAGAGTGTTTGCCTGCTCAGCACCCTTTAAGTATGAGGATCACCTGATCCAGCACAGCTGAACTTTGACCCAGCAGGCCACTCTTGGGTCCAGAACCTTCTTTTCACTAGCTGAAGACAGACACTCTCCATCCCTGGTTCAGAAGCCCCACAGAGGATGTCCTGGTACAGCCCTATAAGTTCAGTGATCACAGTGAACCAAGCAAAGCATGATGGGTATGGGTACACTAGGTTTAGAATCCCTTCCAGGCTATGGCCTAGTCAGACATGGCCAACTAGAAAGCGGGACTCATGGGGAGTGGTAGCCAGTGAGAGACAGGACAGGAATGAAATGATATGGCTACACTGTGCGGGCCAGAGGTGTCTTATTTTGGTTCCAAAGCCAGGCTGAGACAGGTTTTGTATGGTAATCATTGCAGAGGGGGCAAGTCCCAGGAAGTACCAGCTGGCAGAGGGAGAGGGGGCAGAGAAGCGGCTAAGGAAGGGTGTCCATGGCCCAAGAGATTTTCATAGACAACTGAGACTAATCCTGCCAGGGACCTCTAGGGGGCAGTTGAGCACAGCCCCAAGTTCTTTTGGAGGAAAAGTGGGGAGGCTGGAGAACTGGTCCCTAACTCTATCGCTCAGTGGCTCTTCCAGTCAGGCTTCTTGCAGTCTACAGAACTTGCTAATTGTGAGGCCTAAAAGGTCCAGAGAGCTCCAAGCAGTGCAGCTGTTGGTAGCAGCTGGATGTCTGTCATAAGTCAACAAGTCTAAGACAGGTCCTGCCCATCACTAGAATAGCGTACACAGAAGCATGTGAGATAGTGTACCTCACACCAGCCTCTGGTGGAGCAAGGTTGACAACTCGGACCTGAGCTGGAAATGAGGTTCACTCCTCAACACCTAGTACTCAGGATGGAGGAACAGGAGGATCAGAAGTTCAAAGCTAGTCCCAACTACATTGTGAGTTTGAGGCTAGCCTAGGCTGAACTCTACAATCCCCTAACCCCCACCCTCCCGTGGGACAGCAGCCCTTCCCCCACCCACCCCTCACAGAAATCTTCGATGAAGCTCCTCTACTCCTTCAGTGTCCAGGAGAAGCCAAATTGCCTCAGTTCTAGAAAGTGGCCTCTGTGAACAGCTAGCCTCAGAATGCCAGAGCCTGGGCACCAGAGGAGCAGGAGGTCTGTGGACAAAGCTCAGCTGGGCCTGGGCCTTGGTCTTCGAGGCTCCCTGACTCAGCTTCAGGGCAGGAATGAGACTGGGAATGAACCTACGGCATCCCACGTTCCCCCAACCTCAACGCTGGAGGGCTGGACTTGGACTATCCTCTCCTCCTTGAACCCCACAGATCTGGCACAGGCCCATCCCAAACCTCACCCCATGGCTAAGGAAAGAAGATGGGAGGCAGCATTCACCCTCATCCCCACCCCCACAGACTGTCCCTCCGAAAGTGATGGCAGTCCCCAGTGATGGGCACGTATGCTCCAGGAACCCCACTTCACCTCTTTCTACTCAGACTATCCTCACACTAATCCTATTGGATAAGAACTATAATTTCCCCCTTATTGTAGATGAAGGAACAGAGGCCCAGAAAGGCTAAAACATTTGTAAGGATGGGCTGATGGGATCGGTCAGCAGGCAAACATCCTTGCCCCAAACCCTGAGGGCTCAGTCCCAGGAACCTACATAGGTGAGAGGAGAGAATCAACTCTACAGAGTTGTCCTCTCTCTTACACACACACACACACACACACCATGGTACACATGTATGCATACACACAATAATAATAATTTATTTTAATTTTTTTTATTAGTTGAGAGTTTTATGTATGTTTGACCCTATTCATTGTCCCCGGTTCTTCCCAGATCCAGCCCCATCCCCTTCCTAACTTTGTATCCTTGCTTTTTAATCCTCCAGACCACTTTGTGTTGCCCAAAATATTTTTGGCTGTGTGGTCTTCAGCCGGAGTGTGATTGATCAACCAGAGACTTCATGCTTAGAGAAGACTGTCTCTTTCTTCCCCGGCAGCTAACAATTACCAATAGCTCCGTGTCTAGGGGTGTGATTACGTACCCAAAATAAATAATTTTAAAACCCAAAAAAGAGACTTGCAAGATGTTGCCCAGCCAGTGAGCAAGGCAGCCTCAGCGAGAATCCATGCAGCTGGGATCCAGAACTTCTGCTCTGCCTAAGGCCTCAGTTCTCCATGTGCAAGGCCTCCTGAGAAGCAGAGCAAGCCATTCTTGGCTACCCAGCACTCACTAGCATCTACTATGTGCTGTGCCTACTGTGTGCTAAGACTGAGGATAGCGGAGGCAGAATAGTGTGATTCCAACGTCTTAAGAGGTCAGTCTAAAGGAAGAGAGAAGACACTAACCACCCAAGTACATCCAGGGCACTGTAAGAGCAAATGTGTCTGCCCCCTGTTCCCAGGGAATATATAACAGAACCAGACCTGACCTGGTCCTCAGAAAAGGTTTCCCTGGCTTAAACTGAAGTCTCAAGGTTGAGTGGTCACCAGCATGGAGAAAATAAAGAGCTAGGCACTGTGATGGAAGACAGAGGCAGGAGGATTTCTGTGGCTTTGAGTTCAGCCTGGTTTAAACAGTGTGTACTTGGTTAACAAAAGCTGCATAGTGAGACCCTGTCCCCCAAAGAAAGAAAAAGAAAGGAGGCAAAGGAGAAGGAAGTGGAGAGGAGGAGGAAGAAGAAAATGCAAATAAGTAAACTGGAAGCATATGCAAAGGCCCTGGGGCCCTGAGGTAGGAAAAGTCTGATGGTCTGGTGGAAGAGAAAGTGAACAAAAGACAGGGCGCTGGATCACGGAGGTGGGAAGGAAGAGACCAAAAATGAAGAAGGCATCAGAAACCAGGTTGTGTAGGTGCTACGGGCCACATTAGCAAGATGGGCTTTTATTACAAGAGCATTAGGAAGCCACTGAAGGCCTTCAAATATCTTTTTTTAATTTTTTAAATATGATCTGTATTTTCCTAGGGCTGCTATATTAGGAAAAGCCCCAGAGAGAGAGAGAGAGAGAGAGAGAGAGAGAGAGAGAGAGAGAGAGAGAGAGAGAGAGAGAGAGGTTGCTAAATATATGATACATGTAGGCCATTTGACATGCTCTGACAGGGACAAAGTGCCCAATGACAGAGCTGATGTTATCAGTTCTCATAAATTTCCAACCCTCACTCCCATTCTGAGTGGATAAAACAGACACTGAGCAGCAGCTGCTGTCATCAGGAGCAGGGGTTATGGGGTCAGCAGTGGAGAACTGGCCAGAGCACCCAGGCATTCCCCTTGCTTATCAGAGGAGCCCCAGGTACCACATGCACATCTCCCATAGGCAATTTACCTCCCATCCACTCCATTTGCTGATACCAGCTAGAGGCCAGAAGCCAGCAGGGGTGACCCAGCAGGAAGACCGGGGCCACCTGAGCCAGGAGTACGTGTAGAAGGTGGTGAAGCCAGATAATTAGGTCCAGAAAGAGCCTGTGGGGAAGGAGGTGATGGGGGAGGTGAGGCAAGACCAGGTGCGAGTCACTACTCTGCCTCTGGACTCCTCTCAGCTGCAGATCTCTCCATCTCTCCGGAAAGCAGGAACCTCACACTCCCTTTGGCCCACCCCTCCATCTGGAGCCCTGCCTGCCTTCTCTCCTTGCAAGCATCAAGAAATGGGACCAACAGTACCTTCTCTATCCACACCCTTGAGTTTCTGTACCCACCCTGCGATTGAAATCACTCTGGTGCAAGTCCAAGAGCATTCTGTGTCTTGCCTTCCCCTTCATAGCCTTCTCCCTGCCCCTCCTGGCCCTGATTCTCTATCCAGTTCCCTGTCCACGGGTGCCTCTCTATTTGCCTGCTCCCTAAAGTGTGGGTGCTCCTGAGACCTCTGCCTGCCCCCCCTCCGTTCCTGTGATGCAGTGTCTCCTGCTGTCCCTAGCACCACGACCCTCTGCAGGGGACCTTCCACCTCTTTCTCTACTTGTTCTTCTAGAAAGCCTGAAGACCCCTTGCCACCAGCCAAGTCACCAAAACAGAACCCACCAAAATTACCACAATTGCTTAGTGTGCCCCAAATGCAACACATGCACCATAAACCACTGCAGGGACTGGTTCCAACCAGCCTTTCCTCTCCATCGGGTGGTGGGGGTCGGGGGCCGGGGGGCTCACACATAGATTTAGTCACAAATTCCATAAAATTTACCTGTTCTTTAGAATGTGTGTGTAACACAAACATCTACACTCTGGGCACCATGGTGGCCATTCACACAGAACTGATGAAAATGCTGAGCTGCCCAGTGCTTCCAGGGCTGAAGCCAAGGGAGCCAAGCCTGCCTTCCTACAGGTCTCCTGTACATGTCCGTCTCATTTTCTGTTGTTTTGTGACAGTTTCGCCTAGCCCGGGATGGCCTCAGACTTGTTACATAGAAAGATGTCCTTGAACTCTTCGTTCTCCTGTCTCCCAACTCCCAAGTGCTGGAATTACTGGCGTGCACCACCACACCCCTTTTCTGCCTCAGTGGGGATCCAACCCAAAGCTTTATATTTGCTAGATGAATACTCCACTCACTGAGCCACACCCCATACTTCATTTTCCTGTTTTGTTTGTTTGTTTGTTTGTTTTTGATAATTTTGGTGCCTAAAATGTCCCAGAGCATAGCGCTGAGGTGCCATCTAGTCTCCAGAGCACCAGAAGATGCTCCCCAGGAGAGAAGGTGTGTGGGAGATACGCTTCAGCCAGTCAGGAGCCACAATCAGCCTGGGTGAGTGTTCAGCCCTCATTTAGTCTCCAAGCTGAGATTCTCAGCACCATAAGGAGGTGTCCAGGAGGACACAGAGTTGGAGGCCAACCTGGGCTGTATCTAAAGACCCTATTCATACAAAAGCAAACGGAGGAACTGAAGAGTAACTGGAGAATCAAATCAAGGATGCGAAACCCACACACAGGGATGAAGAACTTGCATGCAGGGGTGTGGGCTTCAGCTGTAAGACGGGGGCAGAGAGTGGCAGAGGAGGAGGAAGGAAGAGGGAAGAGAGGAGGGAGAGAGAATGCAGTCGTCAACCCTTAGAAGCCCTCTTCTGAAGAGTTGGCTCTGGAGAATTCTGAAAGAATTTAAAGAGAGCAGGGCTAGCGTCTCATCCCCACACAAGGTGGGGGGAGGGGTGAAAGGTTCAAGTGCAGGGGTTTCTCCTGAGAAGATGCTGGAATTCTTGCTTTGGGAGAAGGGAAACCTCTAGGTTTTTAGAACTACATCGGAGGCAGTCTTTGAGAGACCCGGACCTAGCCAATGGCTACACAGCCCACAGCTCCTCCCACACACACACCCCTCCTGGCCGACAGGACACGCCTGGGCTGCTCAACAGCCTCTGCCCCAAGAATGAGCTTTCCCAGAAACCTTTCCCTGATTCTGACATGAATTCTGATGCTTGCTGAACCCCAACTGCTGGCTTCCAGGATCGGTACTAGAGAGCCCTAAGGAGTCTCTGCTCAGGTAAAGGACTTGGCACACCTAACAGGGACGAGTTCTCTGGAGAAGGCTGGAGGGTGGTGGCCTGGATGCATGGGGCATCCTGTGTCCTGATGAAGGGAAGCACTTCTCCCTGTATTCTGAGCTCTTCCTCCTCTCCCCAACTGGCAAAGGTGACAGAACTGGGGACCTGGAGCTGAAGGAAAGGGGCCGAGCAGGGCGGAGCTCCGCTGCAGACTGAGCAGCAACTTCGGGGCCCGCAGAGCCCTGGGGTTAGGGCTGGGCCTCTCTGGGTGTTCCTAAGGACGCTGCCAGCTCCACCCACCTGAGACGGCACTGTGCAGAGAAGTCAGTGACTCAAAGCCAGGCCACCACGTGGCTAAGTGGGGAGTGATACGGCCAGATGGGGTGAGGAGTAGCGACAACCCCAGCCGCTCTCACCCAAGATCCACCAGAAAGAGAAGGGAGACGCACGGGAGAGTAGGCAGCTCACTAAAACTTGAGGAAAGGGCTCCAAGTCAAAACTGGACAGTTTGCAGAGTGGACTCTGGAGCCAGCCAGCCTAGGTCTGTGTTGCAACTCTGTTACTTACTAGCTCTCTGACCTCCGCTAGGTGAGAAAAATACATACCTCTTGCTATAAGGGAATAATACTGGTTTTCAAAAACTGCCTCTTTCTGCACGATGTGAGTTGCCCCTGCTTTGCAGCTGACCCTGCTGAGGTCAGTTCGACTGTGACTTTCCAGCAGCACATGGAAGTGTGCGGCTCTCTGAGGGCGTGCGCATTAGGGTGCACAGTGCCTGGGTCCCAGTGGATCCCCGTCATTCCCCCAGGAATCAGACAGAGAGGACTTCCTACTGGGAGAAGTAGGGACCCTTTCGCTCAAACGAAGATGAGTTAATCACTCACACCAAGTTCACCAGAAGAACCCACCAGAAAAGCATGTCTCACGCTGGTGTTTGAAAAAGCTGTCCAACAAAGATGATCAAAGCTGGGTCGAGATGAAAGGGGGTTCTGTGGTCAGAGGCGCTCTGGTAATGCTGCCTCCTTGAATCCTGCTTTGAGGGACTCACAAAGTGAATTAATTTATTAGCATGGGTGAGTAAAGTGACCTGCTTAATTTTGCTGAACCCAGCTACTTGCCAGGTTGTCTTGAACACAGAATTATTTTCTCTCACGACTCCTCTCACCTGCCTATGGACCAGGGGTTCCGTGAAACAACAGTTTGGGAAATGTTGGCCCACCTGCTTGTTCTGGGGAGCCTCTTGTATAAAGAGCACTGTAGCCCCTACTTTAATCTAAGCCTAATTACTAGTGTCTCCGCCTTCAGGTAAGCAGCACCTAATTGCCTGGACATTAACAGGGCAGAAAGCAGGTTCCCTTGGAAGGGGGAGGTCGGAGAGAGAATAGCCCAAGGCTCGGGGACTTGGGACAACTGGCTCCTGGCATCAGCACCCACCCACTTTTATGAGCAGGGCTGCTCTGACTTAACCACCTGTGCCTCCACGCCAGCTGTGCACTTAATAGTCATGTAACTTCATCAGCGCCTCTAACCCTCAGTTTCTCTCAGCTGTAAAGTGGGGGGTATAATACTGCCTAGTCCTGTGATGACACATTTCTGTGAGGTTCTCAAGCTGAGCATTCCCTGACGTGGGAAATTACATTCTTGTTCCCCTGCAGGAGCAGCCAGCCCTTGAGTCCAGCATGAACTGGAGCGTATTTGAGGGGCTCCTGAGTGGAGTCAACAAGTACTCCACAGCCTTTGGTCGCATCTGGCTGTCTCTGGTCTTCGTCTTCCGTGTGCTGGTGTACCTGGTGACGGCTGAGCGCGTGTGGGGCGACGACCAGAAGGATTTTGACTGCAACACCAGGCAGCCTGGCTGTACCAATGTCTGCTATGACGAGTTCTTCCCCGTGTCCCACGTGCGCCTCTGGGCCCTGCAGCTCATCCTGGTCACCTGTCCTTCCCTGCTTGTGGTCATGCATGTGGCCTATCGAAAGGCTCGAGAGAAGAAGTACCAGGAAAAAGTTGGCAAAGGCTTCCTTTACCCTAATCCCGGCAAGAAGCGGGGTGGACTCTGGTGGACATACGTCTTCAGCCTATCGTTCAAGGCCACCATAGATATTATCTTCCTCTACCTCTTCCACGCATTCTACCCCAGATACACCCTCCCTTCTATGGTCAAGTGTCATGCGGCACCATGTCCCAACACAGTGGACTGCTTCATCGCCAAGCCTTCGGAGAAGAACATCTTCATTGTCTTCATGGTGGTCACGGCCGTCATCTGCATCCTGCTTAACCTTGTGGAGCTGATCTACCTGGTATTTAAGCGGTGTTCTGAGTGTGCAGCACTGAGGAGGCCACCCGCTGCACATGCAAAGAATGACCCCAACTGGGCCAACCCTCCCAACAAAGAGGACTCAAGCAATCTCATCTTTCTGGGCTTGGACATTCACCCACCTCTGTTACCAGATCACCCTCGCGCCCACGTGAAGAAAACCATGCTGTGAAGGGTCCCTAGACTGGACTGGCAGGGTGGGCATGAACTGGAAGGTTCCAGAATCTCTCATGGATATAGCTGGTGGGGAAAAGAGCTGAGTTGGAGTTGGAGGCAGGCAAAAGGGAGGACTCCCACAGTTTGGGATCCAATTGTCCCTCCCGGCTGACTGGCCTTCACTAAATTACCTCTCTACTCTGTACCTCGGTTTCCTTTTCTGTTAAATAAACACACTGAGTGCCACTTAACAGGGCTCCTGGGAGGGGGAGTTTCACGAAGGCACAGATGAGCAGGTGCCTTCCTGTGTGGCCCAGGGTGAGAGCTTAATAAAGATGAACGCGTTCACAGATTCAAGGTGCCCTTTTGGTCTTGGCCTTTGTACCCTTCCTGGAGCCAAGGGGTTATCCTCTCCTCTAGAAAAGGGGTTTCCAGCTTTCCCAAAGTTAGCCCTTTGTCCCAGCTGGAAGTGTGGGCTGTGGATGTCTGCAGAGATGATGGAGTTTGGCAGAACTGTATGTCGCGATGGAAAACACCCAGACTCTGGAGTAAGTGAAACTTACTCAGGCAGCTTCAGCTGACTTGTTAATGCGTCGCCTGTGGGGGTCACTGTGAGCACTGGCAAGCACCTGGCAGTACCAGAGTTAGCCAGCCACAAAGGCCACGTACCTGTGAATCACTGCTATTAGGGAGTGCTCAGTAAACGCTTGTGTGGAATGAAGCAGAGGGGCCCCTCCTTGGGTGTACATTAACCATCACTGTACCTGCCGGACGCAAGTCCATCCCCCCTCTGTAGCCCCTGCTGGACCACACTCCAGCTTCCCCAGAGCCATTTCCAACAGAAGCCTAGGACCACAGAGCACACAACAAGGCTACATTCCTGGCCACATGCCAACAGCAGCCTTTCCAATCACCAGCCTGCATTCCTTGTCTCCAGCAGGGCAGTGGGTGCCCTGGTCTCAAAAAGCCAGGTGGCTTGTCTGGGTTCCAAAATGGACTAGCCTAAGATCCAGTCCCCATATATATAGCCCCAGCTGTGCAGCACAAGTCATAGGCTGATTCAAGGGTGTCCCTTTCCATAAAAACCAACTGTTAAGGATCTCAGAACCAGTTGCATGAGGACAGGGCAAAAGAGAGAGTTGGGAATGAGGGGACAGGAAGAGGGACACACATGACAACCTGAAAGCAACAGGAACAGGATCTGTGTCATTAGCACCATCCTGTACCTGGACATTTTGACCAAACTCCAGCCTCCATCTCTCTAGTCCCACCCACATACCTACCAACCTAGACAGGCTGGAGGAGTAAGGTGTGGGCCCCAGGAGATGAGCCACAGGTGTTTGCTCTGTCGTTGTGCCCAGGGAAGTCCTTCTGCCCAGCCAGCCTACCCACTCCAGCACTCTCTCTTGGCTCATTGGCTCCAAAAGCCCCACCCTACTGGTAAGTAAGGAACAAAAGCTGCCTCCGGGACGGCCTCAGGCAGACAGACAAGCCGGCACCGGAGAGAGAGGACCCACAGACAGGGCACAAGAAGGGTGAGGACAAAATACAGCTGGAGACAGCTGGGGGAAAGGTTCGGGGAGCGGGGAGAACCTAGGGCTGGGGACTTAGCTTCAAAAAGGGGACCAGGGGAGGGCAGGATCCCTGAAGGAACCCTAGAAAAACCCCACAGAGGGGAGGAAATGTGCTGTACTAAAGGGAGGCCAGAGGACCAGAGAAGAATCTAGAAGAGACTGGGAAAAAGTAAGCCACAGCTCAGTTTAGGCAGGATCCATTGAGAGTGCTCTGGGCCTGACAGAAAGCTTTGTCCCAGGAGACAGAGGCGTCTAGTTTGGCTTCCAGCCTCTCTCTAGCAGACTAACAAGGACGCCTGGGCCACTGAAGCATGGGTGATGCTCCCTGCAGTGGAAGACAGAGAGGGCTCAGCACATGTCCCGGGGATACACGGAACAGGAGCTGAGTCAGGGTTGAGGGCTTAAGATGGAACACCCTAAGTACCCTAGAGCAGGGAGAGCAAGGTTGGGGTACACAGAACATGGCCTGAATGAAAATGAGAGACGTGACTATCAGTCAGCCACTAATTGGGCAGTCAGAAAAGAGGGGTGCACCTGGGAAGGAAGATCAGTGGAGAGGTAAAGACCATGCCAGAACCCAGCCCCTTATCCCTTATACGCGCACACACACACACACACACATACAAACACACATACACCCACACACAAACACACACATACACACACAAA